>NC_092345.1:37559794-37838893 GCF_963676685.1 Mytilus edulis | reverse complement strand
GATTTTAAAACATTTTAACCACAGAGTGAATTTTATGTTTCCTTGCAGAAAAACTAACTTCATTTATAAGTAAAATACGGGAAGAATGGATTTTTTTTTCAAAATTTACTTCTGGATACCAACTTAATTCCCCATTTCCATTCTCAATTTTATTAATATTATCATAAACAAGCTTCTGTCTGGTACAAATCAAAGTTTTCTCGCTTGAATTATTTTACATTTTCTATCTGGGGCCTTTTATAGCTGACTATACGGTGACATTGAAATTTTCTTTCCAAATATATGAAACATAAAAAAGAAATCCATGCAGTGTCTGTTAGGCTCCACAGCAGCCAAAATGGTCTGTAAATCTCAAAAATAGACTTTGAACCATAATGTTCTTGTTTCAAATCAACATAATGATAAAGAATTCCATACATTCCTTCATTTTGTAGTGAAAGGCAGATTTCCATCACTCATTGGTTGCATGTTTGTTTTGTTTTCTAAAAGGAAAATGTATTTGTTTCAAAATTTGTTGAAGATGAATTAACCACGCGGATGCGGTTCTGTACTGTCTATTACCCATGATGAGTACACGTATAAAAGATTTCATTTTAACAATGCTATATGTATATTATATGTTCCAGATGATATGTGTACGCGTACGGTCCTGACCGTATAGGTATACTCAAACGTATGCTCGGCCCGTATGATTATACTCGTACGGTCTAGGTACAAGCTCGACCATACACGTGTATTTGGACCATATCGGTTGATTTGTCAAATTTATCAATAGTTAGAAAATGATATAAAAACTTTAACTGAATACAAGAGTGACGCTACTTTGTCACTTTATCAGTAAAGCTCCTGTGTTAAATATGAAATTTGAGTTCTAGATCTCACTGAAATTAAAGTTATTGTAAGTACATACATGTATAATGTTGTTAGATACGTATACGTTTTTAGAATATTCAGAATTTTAATAGAAAAAAAGTCAAGCCAATAAATAGTCAGAAGGATGTGAACCTACAATTTGTTGTTACAAATATCATCATTGTATCATAAAAATCTAAGTTTTTCATAAAAATATTTAGGGCCTATTTCCTTCAGGATTTAATCAAAATTGGTACCAATGGAAGCAGAATTCTCATTAGTTTATTTGTTTATTTAAGAAATAATTCAGGGGGGGGGGGCTTAAAAAGAGCAAAAACAAGATTAGTTTTTCGAAAATAATAATTCTATAGGCAACGTAACTATTTTTTTCGTTATGGTAATTTTGAAACCCATCTATTTTACGGAGGGAATACATAAATATGAATTTATATTATACTTTTTATTTATCTACGTTGTTCAAAATGCGTTCTTCTTTTCAATATTACATTAATTTTTTTTTAATAAAACCTGATTTGAGAACATTTCAATGAGACAGCAACTCAACAATAAATATGACACATATATATTTAAACCACTTTTAGAGATTAAAGTGGAAATTTAAATATTACTTGCATCATACTTGTACATTTATAACATAAATATCAGTTAATAGGATATTGCTTAGGTTTTGATTTATAATGAATTTACGCAAACTTATGCACAATAGTGTATGCGTTGTACTGTTTCAACACTGTTCCAAGTTAGGGAAGGGTTTGACGCCAGCAATGTGTTCAACTTCGCCACATTCTGTATGCACGGTTGGTATAGTGTCCGGCTAGGATCGTGGTTTTTCGAGTGATTTGGTCCATTTTTTCGAGTGTAGTTCGGGCTTTTTCGAGTGATAAAACATGCGATAAGTTCAATTAATGGATATTTTGTAATTATAACAGTTTTTAACATTACTACCCATCTTATATTGAATATTATATATGACTTGATCAACAAAGAAGCTCAATTTCCTTGTATTTGATAAACAAAAAAAATTAGTGTTTGTTATTGTCCGGGTTTTTTCGAGAGCAACTATGAAATCGTCCGGGTTTTTAGACAAATGGTCCGGGTTTTTTTACAGAAAATTTGAAGGTATTCTAGACTTTAAAAAATGACTTTTACTAGTTTATAACTGTAATTAAGTGAAGGACAATATCATATATTCCCAATAAGTCATCAAAAACATATAACTAGAGGCTTCAAAGAGCCTGTGTCGCTCACCTTGGTCTATGATCACACTTAGCAAAGGACATACATAATAGATGAGAATATAATTCATGAGAACGTTATGTTTTGGTGATGACGATGTGTTTTTCAATCTTACTTTACTGAACATTCTTGCTGTTTACAATTTTCTCTATCTATAATGAACTTGGCTCAGTAGTTTCAAAGAAAAATATTTTGTAAAAGTTTACAAAAATTTACATAAATTTACGAAAATTGTTTAAAATTTTCTATAGAGAGCAATAACTCCGTAAAGGGTCAATTAACAGTTTTGGTCAAGTTGACTTATTTGTACATCTTACTTTGCTATACATAATTGTTGTTTAAAGTTTATCTTTATCTAAGATAATATTGAAGATGATAACCCAAAACTGCAAAATTTTCTTAAAATTCCCAATTCAAGGGCAGTTAGATCTTGACTTAATGAATATATTTAAATGAATGAGGTTTTACGCCTATGTACTATTTTTGGCCATATCGACCATCTTGGTTCGTGGACGAGGTCATTGGACACATTATTGAAACTACATACCCTTAAAATGATGGTTGCCAAGTTTGGTTAAATTTGTATATGTAGTTTCAGAGGGGAAGATTTTTTAAAAAGATTACTAAAATTCTAAAAACTTGGTTAAAAATAGACTACAAAGGGCAATAACTCCTCAATTGATCAACTGACAATTTGGTCATGTGACTTATTAGTAGATCTTACTTTGCTGAACATTATTGCTGTTTACAGTTTATCTCTATCTTTTATAATGTTCAAGATAATAACCAAAATCTGCAAAATTTCCTTGAAATTACTAATTTAGGGGCAGAAAACCAATATGAGGTTGTCCGATTTGTCTGAAAATTTCAGGGCAGATAGATCTTGACCTGATGAACAATATTACTCCATGTCAGATTTGCTCTAAATGCTATGGTTTCAGTGATATTAGCCAAAATCTACATTTTACCCCTTTGTTCTATGTTTAGCTATGGAGGCCATCTTGGTTGGATGGCCGGGTTATCGGACACATTTTTTAAACTAGATACCCCAAGGATGATTGTAGCCAAGTTTGGTTAAATTTGGCTCAGTAGTTTCAGAGGAGAATATTTTTGTTAAAGTTTACGGACGACGGACGACGGACGCCAAGTGATGAGAAAAGCTCACTTGGCCCTATGGGCCAGGTGAGCTAAAATGTATCTTTCATCAATTTAATGCAAAGATTCTGTTTGGAGAACGTTATACAACTACTTTCCAGTGTTCATTTAGAAATAACTTGATCCTTAACAAAACGGTGTCTAGAACATTATGCAGAGAACTCATATTCATTTTAACTTCATTTTATGCTACTTTTGATTTTACAGTTAATAATATGTCTTGTAGTGAACTCCTGAGATTTATAAAAGAAACCTATTAATAAAAAAACATTTAAAAAAACATACACACTGAATCCACCCCATTTTTTCATTACCATTGAACACAAAATTTGAATAAAATTTCAGATAAAATCAACAATAAAATTAATAGTTCATCAGCCTAAATAAAATCCTTTAGCAATGATAGACAAATACAAAATGTGTATATTATATGCTATCACCAGCTAGATTGTCCAGTGCTTCGAACAACATTGTAATGTCTTGATTAATATTAATATTTTCCACTTTTTAGACACTTTTCTTTTTATTGAAAGGAAGTTATCACGGTGTTGAGTTGCTGTATGATCAATTATTATATTTGCATAATGAGACTCCTCCTCACAGTTGTAGCATTAAGTCATTTTCGGTTTCCATTTCTTAAACAATAAAATAAATAGTACAAGATACAAGACAAATAGATAATGAAATATCTAAGATGTATACTCTTTTAAAAACAAACATACATTTCATCTATACAATATATGTGTGTACGTCTTAATTCGAATTGTCTATGCTTAAATGTTCTGGACCATATGAGTAAAAGGACCATACGCGTATGGTCACGACCATATGCGTATACTTATATGGTCAAACTGAAAAAGAAGTGTATAAAGGGTTGGTAGGACAAAAAAATATAGGTAGGACCTGCTTTTTAAGGTCTTTGTGTCCATCACAGTTTAAGTGTGGTGACCTTTTGTTTATAAGTCTATACTAAGTTAAACTTTTCAAAGTTAAAGTAAACTTGTCTTACAACTTTAGGTCGACACCATAATATATAGAATTGTTATTTTCAAAAGGAAAGGGTGTTTTATATGTCGAAAATTTTCCAAAATTCTGTGAATGTATCGCGCAGTCTCTATTTCAATGCATCATTCTGTAGTTAAGAAGACACGTCGTCGTGAAGCACAACAGTTTTACACTAACTGTTTCTGTAAATTTTCTATGTGCAAAAATGACCAAAAACTAGCCTTAGAGTTACGTCCCTGCTAAACTGAAGTCTTCATGTTTCAGCTCCAGAGTTCCCAGTGAAGACATATTTTTTGGTTTCACACATTTGAGGTATAAAGTTACTAAATGAATACAAAGTTGAAAATCTCTTGAGCATCTTGACATATACTCGACTGTTAACATATTTGAACTGCTTAGATATTTAAATGGAGTCAATAGACACATTGGAAAAGTCGCATTTTCAACCTACGATTTTCTATTTCAGTTGTTAAAATAGACAGATTTGCCATCCTTACAAATCTGACACTGTAATCCACAATTACATCTGAAAAAAAATAATGTTTAAAAAATGATGATAATCTTCCTTATAAAAAAAATTAGCATAACTAATCATTTTAAGCCATTGATGTCCCCCTAAAAGACACAGTACTTATAGTTCACATTCATAAAAATGACAGGAACTATATTTATAGACAACCGAAATACGAGCTACCAAACAGGTCATTTTTATTTTAAAATAATATCATTTCTTCTCTTTTCTATTAGCTCCTTTTATATCCTCTTCATCGTTTATCAGATATGAAATAACACCTTAACTGCATGTTTGAAAATTTACAATGTCCATCAAATACAAGTGTGGTGTAAACGTCAATGAGCCGCATCCTACCGACAAAAATAACCAAAAGACTTGTTCAAGTTTGACGTTAAAAAGAGATGCAAGTTTCCTTCAATGAGACATCATCCCAGCGACAAAATATATGTATGAATGAACTATTCACTTGACTCATGCTACCGGCAATTATTTCTTTTTTCTCTCGATTTTTTGGTATTTCCCCATAATAAAAATCACTGTTTGCATACTGATTAAAGTGGCATTAAACAGTAAAAATACATAAATCCATCATTGTTTTATTTCAAACGTGTTCGTCACCGATCATTGGTTTGGTAAACAAGAATCTATCAACTGAAATTGTTATTTTACTAGGGCAAACTTTTACATCACAAACTTGTTACTATTGTATCTTTTACATTATGACTGTAATATTTGCCGCTGGTCATGAAACAGTTTCAGGGAAATTAATGATTTTTTCAATACCTCTTACAAAAGATACTTATAAACCCGAAGTATGATGAAAATGTCAATCAACTTTATTAAAAAAAAAAAAACAACAGTAAATGGAAAAGAGGTGTATAAAGGGTTGGTAGGACAAAAAAAAATATAGGTAGGACCTGATTTTTAAGGTCTTTGTGTCCATCACAGTTTAAGTGTGGTGACCTTTTGTTTATAAGTCTATACTAATTTAAACTTTTCAAAGTTAAAGTAAACTTGTCTTACAACTTTAGGTCGACACCATAATATATAGAATTGTTATTTTCAAAAGGAAAGGGTGTTTTATATGTCGAAAATTTTCCAAAATTCTGTGGATGTATCGCGCAGTCTCTATTTCAATGCATCATTCTGTAGTTAAGAAGACACGTCGTCGTGAAGCACAACAGTTTTACACTAACTGTTTCTGTAAATTTTCTATGTGCAAAAATGACCAAAAACTAGCCTTAGAGTTACGTCCCTGCTAAACTGAAGTCTTCATGTTTCAGCTCCAGAGTTCCCAGTGAAGACATATTTTTTGGTTTCACACATTTGAGGTATAAAGTTACTAAATGAATACAAAGTTGAAAATCTCTTGAGCATCTTGACATATACTCGACTGTTAACATATTTGAACTGCTTAGATATTTAAATGGAGTCAATAGACACATTGGAAAAGTCGCATTTTCAACCTACGATTTTCTATTTCAGTTGTTAAAATAGACAGATTTGCCATCCTTACAAATCTGACACTGTAATCCACAATTACATCTGAAAAAAAATAATGTTTAAAAAATGATGATAATCTTCCTTATAAAAAAAATTAGCATAACTAATCATTTTAAGCCATTGATGTCCCCCTAAAAGACACAGTACTTATAGTTCACATTCATAAAAATGACAGGAACTATATTTATAGACAACCGAAATACGAGCTACCAAACAGGTCATTTTTATTTTAAAATAATATCATTTCTTCTCTTTTCTATTAGCTCCTTTTATATCCTCTTCATCGTTTATCAGATATGAAATAACACCTTAACTGCATGTTTGAAAATTTACAATGTCCATCAAATACAAGTGTGGTGTAAACGTCAATGAGCCGCATCCTACCGACAAAAATAACCAAAAGACTTGTTCAAGTTTGACGTTAAAAAGAGATGCAAGTTTCCTTCAATGAGACATCATCCCAGCGACAAAATATATGTATGAATGAACTATTCACTTGACTCATGCTACCGGCAATTATTTCTTTTTTCTCTCGATTTTTTGGTATTTCCCCATAATAAAAATCACTGTTTGCATACTGATTAAAGTGGCATTAAACAGTAAAAATACATAAATCCATCATTGTTTTATTTCAAACGTGTTCGTCACCGATCATTGGTTTGGTAAACAAGAATCTATCAACTGAAATTGTTATTTTACTAGGGCAAACTTTTACATCACAAACTTGTTACTATTGTATCTTTTACATTATGACTGTAATATTTGCCGCTGGTCATGAAACAGTTTCAGGGAAATTAATGATTTTTTCAATACCTCTTACAAAAGATACTTATAAACCCGAAGTATGATGAAAATGTCAATCAACTTTATTAAAAAAAAAAAAACAACAGTAAATGGAAAAGAGGTGTATAAAGGGTTGGTAGGACAAAAAAAAATATAGGTAGGACCTGATTTTTAAGGTCTTTGTGTCCATCACAGTTTAAGTGTGGTGACCTTTTGTTTATAAGTCTATACTAATTTAAACTTTTCAAAGTTAAAGTAAACTTGTCTTACAACTTTAGGTCGACACCATAATATATAGAATTGTTATTTTCAAAAGGAAAGGGTGTTTTATATGTCGAAAATTTTCCAAAATTCTGTGGATGTATCGCGCAGTCTCTATTTCAATGCATCATTCTGTAGTTAAGAAGACACGTCGTCGTGAAGCACAACAGTTTTACACTAACTGTTTCTGTAAATTTTCTATGTGCAAAAATGACCAAAAACTAGCCTTAGAGTTACGTCCCTGCTAAACTGAAGTCTTCATGTTTCAGCTCCAGAGTTCCCAGTGAAGACATATTTTTTGGTTTCACACATTTGAGGTATAAAGTTACTAAATGAATACAAAGTTGAAAATCTCTTGAGCATCTTGACATATACTCGACTGTTAACATATTTGAACTGCTTAGATATTTAAATGGAGTCAATAGACACATTGGAAAAGTCGCATTTTCAACCTACGATTTTCTATTTCAGTTGTTAAAATAGACAGATTTGCCATCCTTACAAATCTGACACTGTAATCCACAATTACATCTGAAAAAAAATAATGTTTAAAAAATGATGATAATCTTCCTTATAAAAAAAATTAGCATAACTAATCATTTTAAGCCATTGATGTCCCCCTAAAAGACACAGTACTTATAGTTCACATTCATAAAAATGACAGGAACTATATTTATAGACAACCGAAATACGAGCTACCAAACAGGTCATTTTTATTTTAAAATAATATCATTTCTTCTCTTTTCTATTAGCTCCTTTTATATCCTCTTCATCGTTTATCAGATATGAAATAACACCTTAACTGCATGTTTGAAAATTTACAATGTCCATCAAATACAAGTGTGGTGTAAACGTCAATGAGCCGCATCCTACCGACAAAAATAACCAAAAGACTTGTTCAAGTTTGACGTTCAAAAGAGATGCAAGTTTCCTTCAATGAGACATCATCCCAGCGACAAAATATATGTATGAATGAACTATTCACTTGACTCATGCTACCGGCAATTATTTCTTTTTTCTCTCGATTTTTTGGTATTTCCCCATAATAAAAATCACTGTTTGCATACTGATTAAAGTGGCATTAAACAGTAAAAATACATAAATCCATCATTGTTTTATTTCAAACGTGTTCGTCACCGATCATTGGTTTGGTAAACAAGAATCTATCAACTGAAATTGTTATTTTACTAGGGCAAACTTTTACATCACAAACTTGTTACTATTGTATCTTTTACATTATGACTGTAATATTTGCCGCTGGTCATGAAACAGTTTCAGGGAAATTAATGATTTTTTCAATACCTCTTACAAAAGATACTTATAAACCCGAAGTATGATGAAAATGTCAATCAACTTTATTAAAAAAAAAAAAACAACAGTAAATGGAAAAGAGGTGTATAAAGGGTTGGTAGGACAAAAAAAAATATAGGTAGGACCTGATTTTTAAGGTCTTTGTGTCCATCACAGTTTAAGTGTGGTGACCTTTTGTTTATAAGTCTATACTAATTTAAACTTTTCAAAGTTAAAGTAAACTTGTCTTACAACTTTAGGTCGACACCATAATATATAGAATTGTTATTTTCAAAAGGAAAGGGTGTTTTATATGTCGAAAATTTTCCAAAATTCTGTGGATGTATCGCGCAGTCTCTATTTCAATGCATCATTCTGTAGTTAAGAAGACACGTCGTCGTGAAGCACAACAGTTTTACACTAACTGTTTCTGTAAATTTTCTATGTGCAAAAATGACCAAAAACTAGCCTTAGAGTTACGTCCCTGCTAAACTGAAGTCTTCATGTTTCAGCTCCAGAGTTCCCAGTGAAGACATATTTTTTGGTTTCACACATTTGAGGTATAAAGTTACTAAATGAATACAAAGTTGAAAATCTCTTGAGCATCTTGACATATACTCGACTGTTAACATATTTGAACTGCTTAGATATTTAAATGGAGTCAATAGACACATTGGAAAAGTCGCATTTTCAACCTACGATTTTCTATTTCAGTTGTTAAAATAGACAGATTTGCCATCCTTACAAATCTGACACTGTAATCCACAATTACATCTGAAAAAAAATAATGTTTAAAAAATGATGATAATCTTCCTTATAAAAAAAATTAGCATAACTAATCATTTTAAGCCATTGATGTCCCCCTAAAAGACACAGTACTTATAGTTCACATTCATAAAAATGACAGGAACTATATTTATAGACAACCGAAATACGAGCTACCAAACAGGTCATTTTTATTTTAAAATAATATCATTTCTTCTCTTTTCTATTAGCTCCTTTTATATCCTCTTCATCGTTTATCAGATATGAAATAACACCTTAACTGCATGTTTGAAAATTTACAATGTCCATCAAATACAAGTTTGGTGTAAACGTCAATGAGCCGCATCCTACCGACAAAAATAACCAAAAGACTTGTTCAAGTTTGACGTTCAAAAGAGATGCAAGTTTCCTTTAATGAGACATCATCCCAGCGACAAAATATATGTATGAATGAACTATTCACTTGACTCATGCTACCGGCAATTATTTCTTTTTTCTCTCGATTTTTTGGTATTTCCCCATAATAAAAATCACTGTTTGCATACTGATTAAAGTGGCATTAAACAGTAAAAATACATAAATCCATCATTGTTTTATTTCAAACACCGTGTTCAAACGTGTTCGTCACCGATCATTGGTTTGGTAAACAAGAATCTATCAACTGAAATTGTTATTTTACTATGGCAAACTTTTACAACACAAACTTGTTACTATTGTATCTTTTACATTATGACTGTAATATTTGCCGCTGGTCATGAAACAGTTTCAGGGAAATTAATGATTTTTTCAATACCTCTTACAAAAGATACTTATAAACCCGAAGTATGATGAAAATGTCAATCAACTTTATTAAAAAAAAAAAAACAACAGTAAATGGAAAAGAGGTGTATAAAGGGTTGGTAGGACAAAAAAAAATATAGGTAGGACCTGATTTTTAAGGTCTTTGTGTCCATCACAGTTTAAGTGTGGTGACCTTTTGTTTATAAGTCTATACTAAGTTAAACTTTTCAAAGTTAAAGTAAACTTGTCTTACAACTTTAGGTCGACACCATAATATATAGAATTGTTATTTTCAAAAGGAAAGGGTGTTTTATATGTCGAAAATTTTCCAAAATTCTGTGGATGTATCGCGCAGTCTCTATTTCTATGCATCATTCTGTAGTTAAGAAGACACGTCGTCGTGAAGCACAACAGTTTTACACTAACTGTTTCTGTAAATTTTCTATGTGCAAAAATGACCAAAAACTAGCCTTAGAGTTACGTCCCTGCTAAACTGAAGTCTTCATGTTTCAGCTCCAGAGTTCCCAGTGAAGACATATTTTTTGGTTTCACACATTTGAGGTATAAAGTTACTAAATGAATACAAAGTTGAAAATCTCTTGAGCATCTTGACATATACTCGACTGTTAACATATTTGAACTGCTTAGATATTTAAATGGAGTCAATAGACACATTGGAAAAGTCGCATTTTCAACCTACGATTTTCTATTTCAGTTGTTAAAATAGACAGATTTGCCATCCTTACAAATCTGACACTGTAATCCACAATTACATCTGAAAAAAAATAATGTTTAAAAAATGATGATAATCTTCCTTATAAAAAAAATAGCATAACTAATCATTTTAAGCCATTGATGTCCCCCTAAAAGACACAGTACTTATAGTTCACATTCATAAAAATGACAGGAACTATATTTATAGACAACCGAAATACGAGCTACCAAACAGGTCATTTTTATTTTAAAATAATATCATTTCTTCTCTTTTCTATTAGGTCCTTTTATATCCTCTCATCGTTTATCAGATATGAAATAACACCTTAACTGCATGTTTGAAAGTTTACAATGTCCATCAAATACAAGTGTGATGTAAACGTCAATGAGCCGCATCCTATACCGACAAAAATAACCAAAAGACTTGTTCAAGTTTGACGTTAAAAAGAGATGCGAGTTTCCTTCAATGAGACATCATCCCAGCGACAAAATATATGTATGAATGAACTATTCACTTGACTCATGCTACCGGCAATTATTTCTTTTTTCTCTCGATTTTTTGGTATTTCCCCATAATAAAAATCACTGTTTGCATACTGATTAAAGTGGCATTAAACACTAAAAATACATAAATCCATCATTGTTTTATTTCAAACGTGTTCGTCACCGATCATTGGTTTGGTAAACAAGAATCTATCAACTGAAATTGTTATTTTAGGTGTCAGACCACCAATTAAAAATCCCTATCTGTTCAACCAAATTTTGCAATTTTCACAGCTCTCTAAATATTTTACCTTAAGTTTAACTTCAAGGAAACCAGGTATATCCTGAATTGTACATGTATCACCTTCCTACATGCCAATTTTCAACCAATGTTTAAAGTCTTGTAACAAATTTCTGATTTTGAAAAGACAGGTACTACCAAAATAACTCACGGTTTTCTGGAAATCTTAAATTAGTGTACTATGTAGCGCATTAATCCTGAATTTTTAATGCAAACTCATAGACAAGTGAATTTTGGCTCAAAATGGTCTAAATATATTTCCCTTTCACCAAAAGTTTCATTTCTGCAAATTTGTTGAATAGTTTAAGTAAACAATGACATCAAAAGCACTATTTTGTGTCAAAGTAGGACTACTTTTACATACGTTCTAAATTGGAGGGAGTAATTGGTGGTCTGACACCTTTACTAGGGCAATCTTTTACATCACAAACTTGTTACTATTGTATCTTTTACATTATGACTGTAATATTTGCCGCTGGTCATGAAACAGTTTCAAGGAAATTAATGATTTCTTCAATACCTCTAACAAAAGATACTTATAAACCCGAAGTATGATAAAAATGTCAATCAACTTTATTAAAATAAAAAAAAAAACAGTAAATGGAAAAGAAGTGTATAAAGGGTTGGTAGGACCAAAAAAAATATAGGTAGGACCTGCTTTTTAAGGTCTTTGTGTCCATCACAGTTTAAGTGTTGTGACCTTTTGTTTATAAGTCTATACTAAGTTAAACTTTTTTTATCTTTATTCAATAAAACATATAAAATCACAATTCACATTGATAATAAAAGAATAAAATATTCAATAGAGTATCACAGTATTTCTAACGTCATTAAAAGTTAAATATCAAAACACCATCTATTTCAATGATTTTACAATTATTCTTTAGAAAGTTCCTTTCAAAAGTGTTCATCTTGTTAACCATCTTACAATATACATGAAAATAAGAAATATAATGTTTCAGTGTATACCTGAAAAATCTCGTAAGATCTATTTTCTTGACATCATTTTTGATCATTTGTCTCCTTTTGAAAACACAAAGTCTTGCAACAGAAAGAACAAAATTAACAAAATATGTATTTACATCAGTATAAGTACTTGTCATACCAAGCAAAACATCTGTCTATATCCTTGATTTACCAAGACATCAATTTTACATTTCTCTAGAAGCTCACATAAAAAACTAAACATATAGCTATGAAAAACATCTAGATCATGACATTTCAAAAATAAGTGAAACAAATCTTCTACTTCAGATTTACAACTATCACAAATGTCTGAGTCAGAAAGTTTTATTCTTTTTAGTTTTAAATTTGTAAATATTCTATTGTGAACAATTTTAAAATCTAATTGCACACAGTCTGGCGATTTCCAATAACAATGAACACTTGTCAATACGAACTTAAAAGGAACATATTGGACATTAAAACTTTCTAACCAATATTGATGAGCATCAGGTTCAATATAACATTTATCTACTAATATACCATAAAAATCTTTTGTTTTACAACATACAAAATCTTTTGTTTTGTTATTATAATTTACAATAAACAATGGAACCTCATCACAGTTAACTGGTTTTGTTTCATTTAATATCACCTTTTTCCATTCATTTGGAATACATTCTAGCAAACTATTATATTGCTGTCTTAGTTTATTACAATCTACATTGTCATCAACATTTTCAATCATTTCATAAATAGCATTAAAAGGTAAAAAACCTGGAACCACTTCTTATGCTACATGTTTCAATTTGGTAATTCCAGCTAATAAAAACTGTTTCCAAAGTATGCATTTACCATTCACCTTGATGGATTCATTCAAAAAAATTGGTTGATTAAAAATATCAACCGATCGTATATCAATATCAACATAAGGTTTAAAATATTGCCATGCATCAATGATTTCCCTATAAAACACAGGTATGTTTGTACAGTCTTTCTTTTGTAGCAATAAAAATAAACAATGTACACCTAGATTTGTATTGTGTATCTTGTTCAAAAAATATGTCATAGTGTATTTCCATATAGCATGAAAATCCTTATCTAAAAATCTTGTCAAAAATTTTAATCTAAATGCTAATAGTTTTAAATAAATATCAGGGTATTTTAACCCTCCATCAGTTTTGGCTCCTATTATCGTTCTATATTTGATCAAATGCGATCCATTATTCCATAAAAAATCTAAACATATCTTCTTGATTGACTGTAAAGCCCAATCAGGAATGGAACACACTGCTATTGTGTACCATAACCTAGACATCAATAGTGAGGATATCACAGTAGCTCTACCAGATAATGTCAATCGTCTCTGCTTCCATAAATTAACTAACATTTTAATTTTACTAATTTTATCTTTCCAATTAAGATCATCACAAAATAATTTATTTTTGCCTACATACACACCTAATATCTGTATACAATCTACAGAATATTTCAACCCTATTTGCTGTATTTCTGATACATTAATTTTTCCTTTACCAATACACATAATCTCCGATTTTGACATATTTATCTTTGAACCTGATGCTTTTCCATAAATTTCAAAAATATTCAATGTTTCATTGATAGACTCTTTATTACATAATGTGAGAGTAGTGTCATCAGCATGTTGAAAAATAACAGCTTTTTCATCACAATTAGGTATATTAATACCTTCAATGTTTAAATTATTTCTAATTGCACACTGCAAAGGTTCGGCAGAAAGCACGTAAAATATTTTGTAAGAAACCCATTACTTTTAACAGAACTTTGAATGTCTGTATAAAAAATCCCTACCCAATTTACAAATCTATCACCAAATCCATACTTTTTAAGAACCTCCCTTAAATAAGTATGCCCAACTTTATCGAATGCTTTCTCCTGATCCATTTTAAGTAAATAACCCTCCAATTCTTCACTTTCTATAAGGTCAAGTACATCTCTTATATTAGCAATAGTATCAGCAATATCTCTACCAGGTATACAACAAGACTGACATTTTGATACAATTTTACATAAAACTTGTTTAAATCTATTAGCCATCACTTTGGCTAATATTTTATAATCTACCTGAAGGAGTGAAATAGGTCTATAATTTTTCAAAAATCTTTTATCTCCTTTTTTCTTAAATATTAAACTAATAATTCCACATCTCATAGACCGAGAAAGCTTTGAATATTTTTCAATTTCTTCAAACAATTTCAATAGAATGTCTTTCAGTGAACTAAAAAAAGTACAATAGAATTCAACTGTAAGACCATCAGAGCCAGGACTTTTATTTCTAGCCATTTTCTGTAATGCAAATTCAATTTCTTTTACTGTCACATAGATCTACATCCTCCTGATTTATTTTAGTATTTACATTTTTTTAAAATTCTTTCATAACCTCATCATCTGTTTTAACAGAAGAATACAATTTATTATAAAAATCATACTGTGTATCTAAGATACCTTCAGTATTAGTAACACTCTCATTGTTTTCATTCAATAGTTCCTTAATGCAATGTGACTCTTGCTTTTGCTTTTCCATTTGTAAAAAATATTTAGTGCATTTATCACTCTCAGTAGCCCAAAAAGCCTTAGAACGCAGGATTGCTCCTTTACATTTTTGTTCTTCATACACTGACAAATCTAATTTCAAATTTTCATACTGAGCCACATCTATAACTTCTCCTAGAGCAATTCTCTCTGATATTCTTTTCAACTTATTTTGCAGTAAAAAATATTCTGCATTCTTTTCTTTTTGAATTCTTTTTCCAAATACTTGACTAAATTTCTTGATTTTATATTTCAAATTATCCCACCAAATGAGAAACTCTGAATTAAAAAGTGTGCTTTGTTTTTCTTCCTCAATGATATTTCTAATTTTTGAAATATATTCTTCATTTTTCAAAAATGTATTGTTTAAAATCCATAAACCTGGACCTCTTTCAATTTTTTCAAAATTCATTTTCATTTCAACAAAACAATGATCACTAATTGTAGTATCAAAATGATATACACTCTGTACAAAGAATGTCAAATTCCTGTTCAATAAAAAATAATCTATTCTTGATTGTTTGAGTTCACCATTGTAAACCATTTTTCTTGAAAATACAAGTTTATCTGGATTTCTAAATCTCCATATATCGTATACATTATGATTAAACATAATATCATTTAACTTTTTGACCGATACATCATTTTTGTGCACAGTTCTACTACACCTGTCTTTGCCAGACAATGATGTATTCCAGTCACCAGCAATAATGGTATTTTCAAATAATTTCATATAATCATTTAAAAAATCAAAAAAATCCGCCTTTTCATTTACAATATTAGGCGCATAGACATTCATTATATTATAAATACTATCATCATATTCAAACTGTAAATGTAAAAATCTACCATTGTTATCTTTATATATTTGTTTAACATTTGCACACAAGTTTGACTTCACTAATATGGCAACACCTTGCCTATTATTTGTCCCATCACTGTGATAAATATCACCATTATATAAATGTTTCACATTTTGTACAAGATGGTCATCCCAAAACGTTTCTTGAAATAACATAAAATCAACATTTTTTTCAGACATAATAGACACATACTTTTTAAATTTGTCTATATTTCTAATACCATTACAGTTGTGACTTACAAGTAGAACCATCATTGTAAGTAAAAAAATACATGTTTTATGATGATCCATTATTAACATTTTTTTCATAGGGCGTCGATCTTACTCTCATTTTAGCACTATTCACATTAGGAGTATGCTTAGTTTTATTCCTTCTCTTTACTGATGACTTTTGGGATTGTGTCTGAGAAAGCCCATCGCCCCCCTCAGACAAATCCATTAAAACTTCTATCTCGTGATCTTGTCCATCAGTACCTGAGGCACCAACAGGCGAGATATTATCTAAATCTCCGATTCCAGTTCTGGTGACATCACCACCAGAAGAGGAATCAGCAACATTATGTTCATGTATAATAACTTCAGTTTGAATCTGAGTAGAATCATGCTTGTTTTGATTTTCATGTACAATAGTTTGTTTAACAATTTTATCATTTTGTTCATTTGTAACTGTCATATTATCAGAAGTATCTTGACTGTTTTCTTTCTTTTCATCATCTCTTTCATCTACCACTATGTCTTCATCCGAGTCCGCAGCCTTCGAAACATCACCATTCACCACTTTACCATTTACCAATTTACCATTTACCACTTCACCATTCACCAATTTACCATTCACCGCTTTACCATTTACCACTTTACCATTTACCACTTTACCATTTACCACTTTACCATTCACCACTTCACCATTCACCACTTTACCATTTACCACTTTACCATTAACCACTTCATCATTCACAACTTCACCATTCTCAATTCCTCCATTCACTACTTCACCATTCACCACGTCACTATTCGCTTTGTCATCATTCACTGCGTCACCATCCACCACGTCACCATTCACCACGTTATCATCCTCTTCACAAGTGTTTGCTTCTAAGTTTAAAATGTCAGTATCACCATCTTTATTGTTTTCACTCATCATCTGATCATTGTCATCTCCATTAACCTCGACGATTTCATCATCCTCATTACTAGTATGGTCGTTGTTATCTGCTTCCACAGTTTTAATTTTAGCCTGCTTCACATTTTCATCGACATTTTCTGATTTTCTTTTTTTCCGCTCAACATTTTCCTTCTTTTTACCCACATTCATATCACTTTCTTTATCAGTCCCATTTTCATTAGTGTCTGTCGTTTCTTTCGTCAAATCTCTATCCGTGTTGTCAGTGCCGCATTTGCAGAGATTGAAGGCTAACTTACATCCTTCACAAGCACAAACGCACGGTTCTTTTCTACAATATGGACAAATTTTGTCAATTTTTCCACACCAACATTTCGAAGGCAGACTCCGACAAGTTTCACATTTGGGCGCCTTGCATTCCCTCATTTTGTGACCTTGTTCGTCACACCCATCACACACTAACTGTGGACATTTTCTGTATTTGTGATAAGGCGATCCACACTTATTACAAAGTGACTTTTGTTTATCATGCATCACTCTAAAGTATCTATCTCCGCTAACAGTTTTGAATTTCATACTCCATGGTAAAGATACAAGCGTAGGTGGAAATTTTACATGCACATACCTCGTACCATCGGCTACTTGTGTTTTAGGATGAACATGCCTGAAAACACTCGATTTTATCTCACAATTTCTAATTTCTAGAGCGTCAATGATATCTTGATCTTCAATATAAGCAGGTAAGTAAATAAATGACACAACTACAATTTGATTAAATTGCAATGTACATTCAAAATTTTCATTATCAATCTTAAGTCCATTTGTCAGTTGCCAAGCACTCTCTTCCGAATCTGTTGTTATTTCATAACCATTATTGTTATCAACTGGAACAACAGCTAAAACTGTGTTCTCTCCACATATCTTTTCCACTGTCTCTATCACAGTTTCAGCATTAAAGGATGTGTTTGGTATGTCATGTACATGAAGAGTACATTCTTTCTTATAATGTCTATCGAGTCTATGAACATATCGTAGCGACTTTTTTTGTCCTCCTGATACATCTTTTGTCCTTTCTGAACTCTGTTTTAATTTATTATTCTGCATTATCACTATAGGTGTTTATCAGAACGCACCCTTTACAACTGATTGGTTATAGGTTAAACCCTAATGTCAAAGTCAGGCGCACCGAAACACCCCCCTTATCCTGCACAACAAAAGCAGGAATAAGGGGTTAAAAAGTCTGTATTTCAACTAATTCCTTATATTTTACACATCAATGTCACAAAATAAAGATATTGTACAAGTTTTTCATCAACAATTTGGCTTTTAACTCACCAAAATAGAAAAAATTCCCGGACCTCACAATGTAAACATCCTATTGATTAGTGCGTTCGAAAATCAATCCCATCACAGTTTAAGTGTGGTGACCTTTTGTTTATAAGTCTATACTAAGTTAAACTTTTCAAAGTTAAAGTAAACTTGTCTTACAACTTTAGGTCGACACCATAATATATAGAATTGTTATTTTCAAAAGGAAAGGGTGTTTTATATGTCGAAAATTTTCCAAAATTCTGTGAATGTATCGCGCAGTCTCTTTTTCAATGCATCATTCTGTAGTTAAGAAGACACGTCGTCGTGAAGCACAACAGTTTTACACTAACTGTTTCTGTAAATTTTCTATGTGCAAAAATGACCAAAAACTAGCCTTAGAGTTACGTCCCTGCTAAACTGAAGTCTTCGTGTTTCAACTCCAGAGTTCCCAGTGAAGACATATTTTTTGGTTTCACACATTTGAGGTATAAAGTTACTAAATGAATACAAAGTTGAAAATCTCTTGAGCATCTTGACATATACTCGACTGTTAACATATTTGAACTGCTTGATATTTAAATGGAGTCAATAGACACATTGGAAAAGTCGCATTTTCAACCTACGATTTTCTATTTCAGTTGTTAAAATAGACAGATTTGCCATCCTTACAAATCTGACACTGTAATCCACAATTACATCTGAAAAAAAATAATGTTTAAAAAATGATGATAATCTTCCTTATAAAAAAAATTAGCATAACTAATCATTTTAAGCCATTGATGACCCCCTAAAAGACACAGTACTTATAGTTCACATTCATAAAAATGACAGGAACTATATTTATAGACAACCGAAATACGAGCGACCAAACAGGTCATTTTTATTTTAAAATAATATCATTTCTTCTCTTTTCTATTAGGTCCTTTTATATCCTCTTCATCGTTTATCAGATATGAAATAACACCTTAACTGCATGTTTGAAAATTTACAATGTCCATCAAATACAAGTGTGGTGTAAACGTCAATGAGCCGCATCCTACCGACAAAAATAACCAAAAGACTTGTTCAAGTTTGACGTTAAAAAGAGATGCGAGTTTCCTTCAATGAGACATCATCCCAGCGACAAAATATATGTATGAATGAACTATTCACTTGACTCATGCTACCGGCAATTATTTATTTTTTCTCTCGATTTTTTGGTATTTCCCCATAATAAAAATCACTGTTTGCATACTGATTAAAGTGGCATTAAACACTAAAAATACATAAATCCATCATTGTTTTATTTCAAACGTGTTCGTCACCGATCATTGGTTTGGTAAACAAGAATCTATCAACTGAAATTGTTATTTTACTAGGGCAATCTTTTACATCACAAACTTGTTACTATTGCATCTTTTACATTATGACTGTAATATTTGCCGCTGGTCATGAAACAGTTTCAGGGAAATTAATGATTTCTTCAATACCTCTAACAAAAGATACTTATAAACCCGAAGTATGATAAAAATGTCAATCAACTTTATTAAAATAAAAAAAAAAACAGTAAATGGAAAAGAAGTGTATAAAGGGTTGGTAGGACAAAAAATAATATAGGTAGGACCTGCTTTTTAAGGTCTTTGTGTCCATCACAGTTTAAGTGTGGTGACCTTTTGTTTATAAGTCTATACTAAGTTAGACTTTTCAAAGTTCAAGTAAACTTGTCTTACAACTTTAGGTCGACACCATAATATATAGAATTGTTATTTTCAAAAGGAAAGGGTGTTTTATATGTCGAAAATTTTCCAAAATTCTGTGAATGTGTCGCGCAGTCTCTATTTCAATGCATCATTCTGTAGTTAAGAAGACACGTCGTCGTGAAGCACAACAGTTTTACACTAACTGTTTCTGTAAATTTTCTATGTGCAAAAATGACCAAAAACTAGCCTTAGAGTTACGTCCCTGCTAAACTGAAGTCTTCATGTTTCAGCTCCAGAGTTCCCAGTGAAGACATATTTTTTGGTTTCACACATTTGAGGTATAAAGTTACTAAATGAATACAAAGTTGAAAATCTCTTGAGCATCTTGACATATACTCGACTGTTAACATATTTGAACTGCTTAGATATTTAAATGGAGTCAATAGACACATTGGAAAAGTCGCATTTTCAACCTACGATTTTCTATTTCAGTTGTTAAAATAGACAGATTTGCCATCCTTACAAATCTGACACTGTAATCCACAATTACATCTGAAAAAAAATAATGTTTAAAAAATGATGATAATCTTCCTTATAAAAAAAATAGCATAACTAATCATTTTAAGCCATTGATGTCCCCCTAAAAGACACAGTACTTATAGTTCACATTCATAAAAATGACAGGAACTATATTTATAGACAACCGAAATACGAGCTACCAAACAGGTCATTTTTATTTTAAAATAATATCATTTCTTCTCTTTTCTATTAGGTCCTTTTATATCCTCTCATCGTTTATCAGATATGAAATAACACCTTAACTGCATGTTTGAAAGTTTACAATGTCCATCAAATACAAGTGTGATGTAAACGTCAATGAGCCGCATCCTATACCGACAAAAATAACCAAAAGACTTGTTCAAGTTTGACGTTAAAAAGAGATGCGAGTTTCCTTCAATGAGACATCATCCCAGCGACAAAATATATGTATGAATGAACTATTCACTTGACTCATGCTACCGGCAATTATTTATTTTTTCTCTCGATTTTTTGGTATTTCCCCATAATAAAAATCACTGTTTGCATACTGATTAAAGTGGCATTAAACACTAAAAATACATAAATCCATCATTGTTTTATTTCAAACGTGTTCGTCACCGATCATTGGTTTGGTAAACAAGAATCTATCAACTGAAATTGTTATTTTACTAGGGCAATCTTTTACATCACAAACTTGTTACTATTGTATCTTTTACATTATGACTGTAATATTTGCCGCTGGTCATGAAACAGTTTCAGGGAAATTAATGATTTCTTCAATACCTCTAACAAAAGATACTTATAAACCCGAAGTATGATAAAAATGTCATCAACTTTATTAAAATGAAAAAAAAAACAGTAAATGGAAAAGAAGTGTATAAAGGGTTGGTAGGACAAAAAATAATATAGGTAGGACCTGCTTTTTAAGGTCTTTGTGTCCATCACAGTTTAAGTGTGGTGACCTTTTGTTTATAAGTCTATACTAATTTAAACTTTTCAAAGTAAAGTAAACTTGTCTTACAACTTTAGGTCGACACCATAATATATAGAATTGTTATTTTCAAAAGGAAAGGGTGTTTTATATGTCGAAAATTTTCCAAAATTCTGTGAATGTATCGCGCAGTCTCTATTTCAATGCATCATTCTGTAGTTAAGAAGACACGTCGTCGTGAAGCACAACAGTTTTACACTAACTGTTTCTTTAAATTTTCTATGTGCAAAAATGATCAAAAACTAGCCTTAGAGTTACGTCCCTGCTAAACTGAAGTCTTCATGTTTCAGCTCCAGAGTTCCCAGTGAAGACATATTTTTTGGTTTCACACATTTGAGGTATAAAGTTACTAAATGAATACAAAGTTGAAAATCTCTTGAGCATCTTGACATATACTCGACTGTTAACATATTTGAACTGCTTAGATATTTAAATGGAGTCAATAGACACATTGGAAAAGTCGCATTTTCAACCTACGATTTTCTATTTCAGTTGTTAAAATAGACAGATTTGCCATCCTTACAAATCTGACACTGTAATCCACAATTACATCTGAAAAAAATAATGTTTAAAAAATGATGATAATCTTCCTTAAAAAAAAAATAGCATAACTAATCATTTTAAGCCATTGATGTCCCCCTAAAAGACACAGTACTTATAGTTCACATTCATAAAAAAGACAGGAACTATATTAATAGACAACCGAAATACGAGCGACCAAACAGGTCATTTTTATTTTAAAATAATATCATTTCTTCTCTTTTCGTTTAAGTCCTTTTATCCTCTTCATCGTTTATCAGATATGAAATAACACCTTAACTGCATGTTTGAAAATTTACAATGTCCATCAAATACAAGTGTGGTGTAAACGTCAATGAGCCGCATCCTACCGACAAAAATAACCAAAAGACTTGTTCAAGTTTGACGTTAAAAAGAGATGCGAGTTTCCTTCAATGAGACATCATCCCAGCGACAAAATATATGTATGAATGAACTATTCACTTGACTCATGCTACCGGCAATTATTTATTTTTTCTCTCGATTTTTTGGTATTTCCCCATAATAAAAATCACTGTTTGCATACTGATTAAAGTGGCATTAAACACTAAAAATACATAAATCCATCATTGTTTTATTTCAAACGTGTTCGTCACCGATCATTGGTTTGGTAAACAAGAATCTATCAACTGAAATTGTTATTTTACTAGGGCAATCTTTTACATCACAAACTTGTTACTATTGTATCTTTTACATTATGACTGTAATATTTGCCGCTGGTCATGAAACAGTTTCAGGGAAATTAATGATTTCTTCAATACCTCTAACAAAAGATACTTATAAACCCGAAGTATGATAAAAATGTCAATCAACTTTATTAAAATAAAAAAAAAAACAGTAAATGGAAAAGAAGTGTATAAAGGGTTGGTAGGACAAAATTTAATATAGGTAGGACCTGCTTTTTAAGGTCTTTGTGTCCATCACAGTTTAAGTGTGGTGACATTTTGTTTATAAGTCTATACTAAAGTTAAACTTTTCAAAGTTAAAGTAAACTTGTCTTGCAACTTTAGGTCGACACCATAATATATAGAATTGTTATTTTCAAAAGGAAAGGGTGTTTTATATGTCGAAAATTTTCCAAAATTCTGTGAATGTATCGCGCAGTCTCTATTTCAATGCATCATTCTGTAGTTAAGAAGACACGTCGTCGTGAAGCACAACAGTTTTACACTAACTGTTTCTGTAAATTTTCTATGTGCAAAAATGACCAAAAACTAGCCTTAGAGTTACGTCCCTGCTAAACTGAAGTCTTCATGTTTCAGCTCCAGAGTTCCCAGTGAAGACATATTTTTTGGTTTCACACATTTGAGGTATAAAGTTACTAAATGAATACAAAGTTGAAAATCTCTTGAGCATCTTGACATATACTCGACTGTTAACATATTTGAACTGCTTAGATATTTAAATGGAGTCAATAGACACATTGGAAAAGTCGCATTTTCAACCTACGATTTTCTATTTCAGTTGTTAAAATAGACAGATTTGCCATCCTTACAAATCTGACACTGTAATCCACAATTACATCTGAAAAAAAATAATGTTTAAAAAATGATGATAATCTTCCTTATAAAAAAAATAGCATAACTAATCATTTTAAGCCATTGATGTCCCCCTAAAAGACACAGTACTTATAGTTCACATTCATAAAAATGACAGGAACTATATTAATAGACAACCGAAATACGAGCGACCAAACAGGTCATTTTTATTTTAAAATAATATCATTTCTTCTCTTTTCTATTAAGGCAGCAACCATTTGATTTTCTGGGGGGGGGCTATGGTTTTTTTTGGAAAAAAAAGTTTGTTTCCAGTTTTTGGAGAAAAAAATAATTTGTTTTTGATTCTGAGAAAAAAAAATTGTTTGTTTCACCCTCAGCTGCCACCATATGTAATGCTAAAATTGAAAGAAAAAAATTGTTTTCGAGTTGTCGCGAAAAAAATAGATTGTTTTTCGCCGCAGGCGAAAAAAATAATTTGTCCAGAAAAAAAAAACCATAGCCCCCCCCCCCCCCCCCCCCCCAGAAAATCAAATGGTTGCTGCCTAAGTCCTTTTATATCCTCTTCATCGTTTATCAGATATGAAATAACACCTTAACTGCATGTTTGAAAATTTACAATGTCCATCAAATACAAGTGTGGTGTAAACGTCAATGAGCCGCATCCTACCGACAAAAATAACCAAAAGACTTGTTCAAGTTTGACGTTAAAAAGAGATGCGAGTTTCCTTCAATGAGACATCATCCCAGCGACAAAATATATGTATGAATGAACTATTCACTTGACTCATGCTACCGGCAATTATTTATTTTTTCTCTCGATTTTTTGGTATTTCCCCATAATAAAAATCACTGTTTGCATACTGATTAAAGTGGCATTAAACACTAAAAATACATAAATCCATCATTGTTTTATTTCAAACGTGTTCGTCACCGATCATTGGTTTGGTAAACAAGAATCTATCAACTGAAATTGAATACACGATGGTCTTGTCGTGGCTCGGTACTTGTAGATACCGTCATTGTGTTATTGTGCTATTGGTAAAGTTTTGTATTCTTGTCTTTCGTTTTTTGCTTATGCGCTTTGTCTATATGCCTTTTTGTTTATTTTTGTTGACATATTTGCTTGTTTTTGTATTGGTTAAGATCATACCACAATGTTGACTGTAGCACCCCTTTTTTGACCATTATGTGTTTGTTTTGTTCACACACATTTTCAATATAATCGAATTTTATGCGACTGTCGTACAAGTGACAGGATTAGATAGCTATAAAACCAGGTTTAATCTACCATTTTCTACATAAGGAAATTAATTTCATAGATATAAACAGATTTTCTTTTATAGTTTAGTTTAAACATATTTATTTATAGTGGATTGGGAAACAAGTTTTTGCAACTTATATTAATCTCTTTTATGTGTTATTTCTGTTTATTTTCTAATTGCTGCAGTTCGAAACAGAATAATGATTTCCTAGACAAATGAAGAAAACTTGAAGAGAGATTCCTTTCTGTAATATGGAGCGTTTTGCATATAGTACACTGAGAAAAGTTGTTGTTTTATGGAGTTTAATGTAAATGAAAAAAAAAAAACATTAATCAAACATTGAAACTACATAAATTAACAATTGTTTTACTTGTGATGTTGAATACAAACAAATATATGGTTGCTAAGGGCCATCTTAAACTTGTAGTGAGGTGAGATATTTGTTTTGCTTCGTGTTGTTGGCCTGACTGTGACTTAGGATGAATAACATATATAATAGCGCTGTTTCTTTGCTTTTTGTGTGTTTTATTTGCTGTACTGATTTTGTGGCATGGATGGATATCACATATCCTTTGTGTCTCTATTATATAGGACCAGTTATATTCACTCTAGACAAATTTGGATTGGTGTTAAATTACATGCAAGTGACATTTTTTGACAATAAGCTAAATCCATATAATAGGGGAAATGTGGTATGATTGCCAATGCGACAAGTATCAACCAAAGTTCAAATGTAACTATGTAAAAAATCATAGGCAACCATACGGCGTCTAACAATGATAAAAATATACTGTATTGTCGACAATGAATGCACCGACATAAAGCGTAAGAAACAATTCAAATGAATAAAATAACAAAACAGTTCACGAAAAACAAATATAACAGACATGAACCTTCGACCACCACTTATCAACAGGCTCCTACCTTGGGACAGTCTAAAAATAGTATGGCGAGGTTAAACATGTGTGTGGGCGCTTAATCCTTCCCTTAACCTGTTACAGCACAACATAAGTTCAAACTATAAAAATCAATTAAAAAGTCTCAACTGTTCAGATCGATACAAAGCTGAACAACATCTAACACAAACACGTACTGGACGTAGCAAAGAATATATAAACCCCTTATAAGAACACAAAGAGACAAAAAAATACAGAACTAATGAAAAATTCATGAATCAATGCATCAAACGATGTTTTAAAATGACGTACAAACTAAGATAAACTACAACAAACAACACAAGATTCAGTGACGTACAAACAAGGACAATCTAAAACAAATAAGCCATGATCCAGATAACCTTTCTTTGTTAGAAGTTCAAACTGTCTTTGGGTGTTTTATATTTTTTCAGGCAACTTTCAATGTTGCATGTTGAATGTATAAATTGACTGCGTTTTCTTATTAAATATAATCAATTAGTCAAAAACATTGATTTCGAAACTACTGGTCAGTCTCTTTCTAAGGATGACGTGTTATTTCCTCCAAATTTAATTATAGTTTCAAAACATCTAAAAACGTACGCACGATGACAAGATTTTACTCGTATTTGATGAATCAATTGATGTATATCAAATTCGTAAGGGAGCAAACTCGGGTGTACTATTATGCTGCCTATGCAAATAATTGAGACGCCCCGAAAATAAACATGTGAACCCTCAAATTATTAAAAATAGGCTGCTAGTTTTCTCAATTGAATTGTTTCATATTTTCATATCAGGGCCTTTTACAGCCGACCATACGGTATTTGTTTTCTCATTGTTGAAGGCCTTACGGTTGCCTATTATTGCTTGCATCTACTTCATTTGAACTATGGTTGATAGTTTTCTCATTGGCAATCATACCGCATCTCCTTATTTTGTAATGCTAAACTAGATGTTGTAGTCATTTTGTTAGCTGTGTTAATCAACATTTCAAAATAGACAAATCTGGCTCAATGTAAGGTATTCTTGTAAAAAGAGAGATAACCAAATTTCAAACGTGTACTATGTATAAGAGAGATAAAAGATACCACAAGTCGAAAATAAACTGACAACGCAAAGGCTGAAAAAGAAGAAGACAAACTCACATACAGACAAACAACAGTACACAAAACACAACATAGAAAAGTAAAGACCCCACAAAAAACTTGAGCTATATCAAGTGGTATTTAAGGATAATTAAGAAGATCATGCTGCATATATGCGACAAAAACGTGGTGTATATGTCTATAGGTAGATTAGAACACAACTCAGCTGTTCAGACATCACTACGATCGTCAAAATTTTCATTTTTATTACAGATCGTAGTGGGACTGCGATATTAGACATGCACTACTAGATTCTGTTTTAGTTCTTCCTGTCAAGTTGACACACACATTTGCTTCTTGGGTGCAACGGTACTCTCAGACGAGTAAAACTATTCATTTATCAAGTTAGTTTGGTACAGAAATACATGATCAAAAGAAAACGGTTAACCCTTGATTTTACTGCTTCATTTTCTTATAAGAACAAAAGCATTTACCCTGTATACATTACAACAATTTTAAAATGTTTATTCTTTTGCCCCTCTATTGTATTTTTACCTTTTTTCATATTGATATATTTATTGCAGAGCGCTCTAGATTTTATAGTTATGTATTGTTCAATAAGTGTATTATTTGTGAAGTAGGAGACATAGCAATAATAGCAAATTTACTTGTTTCAGAATCCAAAATAAATATTTCAATTGTATCATATCGTTATGTGATGATTTATCTGAATACATGTTGCTTTAACTATAAATGCACTCAAAGCTCTGAACTCTATTACAGATACCAGAAATTCAAAGAAGCTTCCGGAAATCATACAGTATTAATAATAAAAGCAACTTCATAAAGCAAGCTCAAAGCATTTAACCTGTTGATAAGAAATATGTATGTTTTAACATGCATATTCAAAATCTATACAAACAAGGTGAAAGAAATAAAATCAATTTCATCCAAAGAAATTACATCGGAAATCCAATGAGATTAAAGGATTATCGTACCGTTACTAAACAGTCGATAACTAATTAATGTTTTACATGCTCTAACTTGGTTGACAGTTCTTTCAGAATAAATAATACTTTTTAATTGCACGTTCACATTACAGTAGTCATTTAAACAGATCAATATTAATATATGAAAAAGACTTGAAAGGTGAAATTCAGTTTAATCGACGCATGCGCTTTTACTCGTTGCTAGACGCCAAAACTTGACTGCAGACAGTGATAAAAAACCAACATCCTGTTATCTCATTTAAAAGGTAAGTTGTTTTAAAGCTAAGCTTCAAAGCTCGAAACTTCTAACATATCCTTCTTTCTTTCACAGAACGATTGCATGTCCCAATTATCCAATAATTTTACAATTTTCTGATCAGATTTTTACGTTTCCGGATCGCATTTTATCTTCACAATAATTCCCTTCTAGAGCAGAATAATTAAAGTAATTATTTAAAATCCAGCTTCATGGTTCTCCTTGGATGATGAGTTATGTCATTGATTCAGCTGCAATTTATCGCAGTGGCACTCTACAATAAAGTGAACAATCTTAGTCGTCTCTGCTAGTAAAATATCTGCTGCAATAGGACTGAAAATGTTCGTTTTAAACATGTTTTACGATATGAATGTGGTAATTTATAACAAGTATGTAAATTGAATATTGTATATAATTATAAGTAAACGATTTTACCTTTCCTGTCTTTTATACAGGTGTTTAAATCGATAAGATTTCAACAAATATAAATATTGGTTGACTGGATTTAAATGCTTTTAAATACACCTGACACAAGTAGGAAAACAAATTAGAAATGAAATTATTTGCTCATGCTTAAGAAAATCCGTCTCAACATATCTATGTATATATAAAGTCACTCATTGGTATTTAATATTAGAAAAATCAATGTGACTGTCGCGCGGGTTTATAAAGAAGAGATATGTGTTTAGTAACACAGAAACAAATCAATTACCAAGTCCTTCATGTAGGTGTCAGACCACCAATTCATCCACCAATTTCGGACATATCAAAAGTACCCCTTACCTAACAAAAGAATAGTGCCTTTCGTGTCATCGTATACTTAAAATTACCACCAAATTTGCCGAAATGAATCTTTTGGTGAAGGAGTAATAGTTTTACATGTTTAAGACCATTTAACATGTTTAGACCATTTAACATGTTTAACCCCGCCACACTTTGTATGTATGTGCCTGTCCCAAGTGAGGAGCCTGTAATTCAGTGGTTGTCGTTTGTTTTTGTACTGCATATTTGTTTTTCGTTCATTTTTATATATATTAATAAGGCCGTTAGTTTTCTCGTTTGAATTGTTTTACATGGTCATTTCGGGGCCTTTTATATCTGACTATGCGGTATGGGCTTTGCTCATTGTTGAACGCCGTACGATGACCTATAGTTGTTTATTTCTGTGTCATTTTGGTCTCTTGTGGAGAGTTGTCTCATTGGCAATCATACCACATCTTCTTTTTTATATTTAGACCATTTTGAGCAAAATTTTAAGAGAGATGTTACAGCTTCATACAATGTTATGGAATGCAAAGACAAATATCGTGCAACATGCATTAATGAATACACTAAGTCCAATAGATACGGGGTACAAAACTTATATCTTACTGCGAAAAAAAACCCCAAACAAACATACGAGTGAATATTAGCAAAAGAATTGAACCTTACCATAAAGATGTCAAATAAAAAAAGGATGAATTAGAACATGTTAGATGAACTGAAAAGGCAAAACCTTTTCTTTTCATTAGATACATTTTAGTTTTTAGTTTATCGTTATTTTCAAGTTTTTCATGAGATATTTGTCACGTATATACAATGTGTATTTTCTTTTTCACTAGTAGTATTTTAAATAGTAAGTTGTACCACTTCCCGATTTAATAAAATTTAAAAAAAAACGTATACCAATGTTGCAACAAAAAGTAATAAAAAGGGCTGGCCTGAGTGGGGATTATAAATGCGTATTGCTGCGGGTTTTTTTTTTCCTAATCTACATTGGCTAGAGGTATAGGGGGAGAATTGAGCTCTCAAAAAATATGTTTAACCCCGCCGCATTTATGCACCTGTCCAAAGTCAGGAGCCTCTGGCATTTGTTGGCCTTGTAAGATTTTTAATTTTTATTTTTTAGTTCATTTATATAATTCGGAGTTTAGTGACGTTCATTCTCACTAAAATTGTACACATTTTTGTTTAGGGGCATCTGAAGCACGCGAACGGGTGCGGTAGCCTTCGACTGTTTTTTGCTCTTTGGTTGGGTAGTTTTCTCTTTGACACATTCCCCACATCCATTCTCAATTTTACTTTAAAAAAAATCATTAACTTAAGATTATATAAGACACCAAAAGTGATTTCCTGAAATTTTCGGAATTTAGGGTCTTTTTTTTAATTATTAGAAAGTCACTAATAAGTCTTTTGAAGACGAAACGCGCGTTTTTAATCCCGGTAACAATGGTTATATCCTAAGTTGCAACATGTTTAACAAACCTACAAACAGTGATTTAAATGTCTGGAAAAGGCAACTCCTAACATAAAAATAAAACCAACATGTATACTATAACCAGTCGACAGCTTAAAGTCGTTTCAAATTGATGGTATATTTCAAGAGCAACACATTTTGATGTCGTCTTCCCCAATATCAAAAATCAACCTTACAATAATCTAGTAATACAAAACAACTTCTAATGATGAGTGCGTTTACGAAAATGTTTAATAAAAACATTTAATTTTTATTTTACAGATGAGCAAGTCAATAACAATTGTTCGTGGAGATACGGATATAGGTGGTGCTGTAGCTTGTAATCTTGCCAAGAATCCTAACTTGAAGGTCAAGGCGATTGTTGTGGACACGTCAGCCCCGGAAGTCCAATCTATGAAATCATGCAACGTCGAAGTTGTTCAAAATAGTCTTAAAGATGTTAACGCAATAAAAGACTTACTATCTGGCACAGATGGGTGTTTTATTGTTACAAAATCTGACTTTACAAATCCTCAGTTCGTAGAGGATGAAATCGAACAAGGTCAAAATATTGCCGACGCATGCGCTGCAGCAAAAGTTCCCCATGTAGTTTTTAATACACAGTTACATCCGTTTAAAATAACTGGAATTTCAGCTCGGCATCTGGTAGCCAAAGCGGAAATTGAAGGATATATACGACAAATAGGATTGCCAGTAACATTTATTCTTGTTCCGTGCTTATATGAAGATTATTTAAATATTTTGAAACCTTTTGATATGGGACGTGGATTGCATGAAATCGGTAAGTTTAAACTTTGAATAGTCATATTCATAAACACATCATCCTTATGTATATACCGTAGCGTATTTTGTAAAAAAAAAAATCCGTACTCCATGACTGTATACGTTACAACAAAATTATTTTTAAAAACCTGTGTATACGTTATTTTATTTTGGCGGTATTTTGACCAAGGTTATGGTTGTCTATCTGCTATTGTTTAACATTTCACACCTTATTTCATTGATTTTGTAATTAGATTGTGTCATAGATCAAATTTATTTGTTCAGTGTATGTTTACTTGTTTTTGTTAATATGTCTTTTGATCGAATTAAGTCATTTTTATTGATATTTTATAGTATGTCTTTCTATGTTGTGATGTTACACTATAGTTTCAGTTAAGGGTGAAGGTTGGTACCTATTTATAAGTTTAAACCCGCCGTTTTCATATGCCCTAAATCAGGAACCTGATGGTCAATTGGTTGTCTTTATGTGATGTAGTTCATTAGTTTTCTCGTTTCTTGTTTGTATATAGACAATACCATTGGTTTTCCACTTGTCATTTTGGGGTTCCTGTATAGCTTGTTGTTCGGTTTGAGTAAATGCTCCGTGTTGAAGATCCTACTTTGGCCTATAAATGATTATACTCTTACAAATTGTGTATTGGATGGAGAGTTAACTCATTGGCAATCATACCACATCTTCTTATATCTATATAATTTGGCTAACTTGATTGTTATGTTTTAAAAAGGAATATTATGTTCGTCAAGCTCATCGACAAAATAAATCTTTCCCATTTTGGCTTTAAACCAAATTTGCTGAAACGTTCTATGTTATTGAGTTTCTGGTATTCGTACAATATAGGCTAGTAAATTTTATAAGCACAAAAAAAATTTTAAAAAAATCCAGTCACCTCGGTGCATCACTTAGAGCGCTATTAAGGCATAATATATCTGAGAAGGTCTCTATTATGGCACTATGGCACTTTTTGCTTTTTATAGTCACCGAGTTTCAAATTAAAATGTCTTCCACTTTGTAACTAAATGTCAGACAATCACTTATATTTGCGTTATCATAATTGATTGGTGCAAGTTGTAGTGTTCATTATATGTTCATTTTTTCCATAGAAATTTTTCTGATCTAATTAAGATCTAACTTACTGAGTTTTATTTTAATTTTTTTTGCTCATTGTTGAAGGTCATGTATGTGTTGACATACATTTGAAGTTGTTTACATCCACGACATTTTGTATATTATGGATAATAATCTTATTGGCAATAATTCCCTACTCAATTTTATATCACTTCCATATATTATTTTCAGTAATTCCAATGGGTGTGACACCTTTCAACATGATGAGTGTAGAAGATGTTGGTGACATTGTTGGTATTATATTTTCAAATAAAACTGCATTCCTAGAGAAAACATTAAGTGTATGTGGCGATAAACTCACCGTCAGAGAAATGGCAGCATATCTTTCAAGACACCTAGCCCCAACACAGTTCAAAGAAAAACAGGTATTTTATTGAAGTACTATACTAATTGCAAACAACGTGATACTAAACACTAGTAGAGACAAATTGCAAACATGATTCTAATTATAAAACAGAAGATGTAGTTGATATGATTACCAATGAGAATCTTTTCACAAGAGACCAAATGACAGAGAAATTAAAAGCTGTATGTCATCGTACGGCATTCACTGATGGACAAGGGTAGTTTCCATCACCACCTAAATCATATATTGTCTTACAAGCCTTCCTATCCCATTTCTTACCGTTTATACTGATTTATTATTCTACACATGTTACTTTTTTCGTATTTTCATGCATTTATTCGTTTCTCTAAATACGTGTTATACTCACTCCTCTTGAAACTTTTCCACATTAAATATAAAATGAAAACTACATTTAAAACCCTAACTCCTGCTGAATGTTTTTTTTTTTTTTTTTATTAAATGTCATCTTTTAACATTGCAATCATTTATTTGATATAATTATTTAAAAATGGGGGAGATACCGAAGGAAAGATCACATATGTATATATAAGGATAGCAGAAAACGATAACTTAGAATAAACTACAAACATATAAACTTTGTAAAAATAGTAAAAAGTGAGAACAAAAAAGAGAAATAAACAAAATTGACTAGATTGATTGATTGTTGGTTGCTTAAATTGACTAGAAGACACTAGAGTGAAACAACGTGAATAAATACAGCATTGGTTTCTTAGAGTTCAATCTCAGCATGCAGGGGCGGATCCGGCTATTTTTAAAAGGGGGTTCCAATCATATGTCGAAATTATGGCAAAAAACATTGATTGTCAAAAAGAGGGTTCTAACCCACGGAAACCCTCTCTTGGATCCGCCAATCGCAAGTGATGTAATGATATATCAAAATAAATAAAAAAGTTATCTGTCATGACGGACTCCGACTTGAAATAACTCGGCAGGAAACACACAGGTCTCGCATATCATCATGCTACAAAAGTCGACGGGGAGAGGAATATCATTTGGTCACATAGACCTCTGTCCGAACGTAGAAAACATGATAAAGAGGGGTGTTCGTTTTATTATGCGGGATGCATAAATACACAACCATGTCCGGTCGATCGGAATCGGTAGGAATGGTAATAATTATGTTAAATCAATGGAAAAACCCTTTCATTTATATACCAAATTCAACTTTTGGTAATAAGATTTGAGTATTAGTCCTAAATATGCACGATATTATGCCATTTAATGTCAGGCTATTATTTTACTAAGCAATCAGAATTAGTATATTTTGATGAAACTGCTAATTACCGTTTAAAAAAAGTATGAGCTTTGCAAAAGTATTGTGATTTGATGTTACTGAGGTAAAAATATAATCGGTAGTCTATGCAGTCTATGAATATTCTTTATATGGTTTTTCTATTTATTTTTAGCTAACGGCTTACCAGTATGCACAACTTGGACAACCTTGGTCCCAAGACTATGCCAACATGTTTGACTTTATATTACGCGTCGACCAGCGGTATAACCTCCAAGAAACAAGAAAAATCTGTCCTAAAACACAGACATTTGAAGAATGGGTGAAAAGGAATGTAGGAAAATTAAAAGAAATTTTCCCTTGATTTATTTTACTTCCACTTCACTATAGATTTACTGAAGCAGTATTGTTTAATGTGTATTGTGATATTGTTATTTTGCCTTTTAAGTTTGTGATCGCAATTATTGTTATCTTGTGTTCAAATAAAAATATGCAAGTTAGTATACCACAAAGTAAAGAATTATTATATTTTCCAGTTTACCTTCTGAAATTATACAACTACTTAATACTTTCACTTTTTGACCAAGCACATAGACTTTACAAAATTTTCCGTCACTACTCTTTTAAGTCTTTAAATAAAATATTTTTATTACAATTATTAATAATAATTTCTTTTTCTAAAACAAAAAAAAATAGTACACTATAAAAAAAAGAAAAAAGAAAAAGAAAAACAGAAGCTGTGGTATGAATTCCAGTGAGACACCTTCACCAGAGACCACATGACACAATACTGTTCACTGTACGACCTTCAACATTTTTGTTGCTATTTGCGAATACCAAAGAGTGTGCACGCTCAGTAGACTCCTCCCTAAAACTGTAAACTTTAAGCTAAAAAATATAATATCACCAAAATCAATATAATTAGATATTTTTGGGGGGTATTTCTTAGAAAAATAATTGAGATTTATTGGATTATACTGTGGTCAACGGAGTCAATTTTATTTTTTAAAATATTCATTACTCTTACTATACTAGAATCATATTCAAAACAGTGTGGCTGTGGCCATTGATTGACGACCTAAATTATCCCATTGACTGGGACAGATTATGTGAACGTTTGTCTGAAACGACCATTGCTCACTATGTACTTGTTAAAGACACTTAAACTGTGGGGTCACCAAAGGTTCTCAACACCTAAATGAAGTTAATACGAAAAATTAATCAGCAATAACACGATGTTATGATCTATATCAATAATATAAATCAAAACATAAAGGTTATTCCTGATTAATTTTTCGAATAATTTTATTATTGAAGACGTTAAGAACCTTTGGTTACCCCTCAGTTTAAATTCTATGATAAGTAAGTAGTGAGAAGTGGTCGTTACAGACAAACGTTCACCTAATCTGTCCCAGTCAATAGAACAATTTAGGTCGTCAATCAATGGCCACAGCCACACTGTTTTGAATATGATTCTATTTCGGCGCCGAATTTAATGAAGGTCGTATTTTATGGTAACTGCCTTTAAAAATAGAGGGTGAATAGAGATAAAATGGGTTGGATATTTCTATTTTGAAGTACATCAAACGGACTTAAAAAGATTTGGAAAAAATATTTAAATACTAAAAAGGGTATAGTCTATGTAACACAATTTTCAACAAAAGACATATATTATATGTTAGTGACTAGTATACTGAACAACTCGGTCTTCCGTTGGCTTGAACGAGTGAAACAAAGTTTATATATTACAATATTATAATAGCACAATATCCTTTTTTACAAATCATGGAACAGAAAGGATTTTTATCAACTCGCGACAATCACAAAATCCTTACACGCACTTGATAAAAAAAACCCAAAGGAACAGCACTTTCATCCCAGGCCCGGCAAAACGACAATGAGGTCTTCAGTGTGGAGAAAAAACTCAGACCTCCCTGTAAGTTTAATACGATCTCTAGCACCTAATTATGATGAAATCTTCTTTGGTGTAGATATCTTCTTCAGGTAACAATTATACCAATTACCTTGCCCGTCCGTTCATCAAACAAACTATGCTCGTCATTCTTTTTTCAGGAACAACTGAACAGAATGACTTTATCCTTTCATAATATTTCTCTTAGTTCTATTAAAAACGCGTTTGTAAAGTTGAATGAAAACATGTGTTTGTCACTCATGTCACATCATCTACAGAACAGAGTCATATCATATCATAATTAACCAATCACCTGACGATATTGTAACACATGAGTTCCATTTGAATGTGTCCGACACTTACTTGCAGTTTTTCGGTACATAACTTTCGAAACACGAGAGGGTACAGACTCAAAACAAACATTGTTACATGTTACTGTAGCAAAGAAACCTTACAATTAATGTTTTTAAAAGCTCACTGAAACCATACAAACGTTTAGACAACAAAAGGACATACCAAGATATAATAAAATTGAGAATGGAAATTGGGAATGTGCCAAAGAGACAACAACCCGACCATAGAAAAAAACATCAGCAGAAGGTCACCAACAGGTCTTCAATGTAGCGAAAAATTCCCGCACCCGGAGGCGTCCTTCAGCTGGCCCCTAAACAAATATATACTAGTTCAGTGATAATGAACGCCATACTAATTTCCAAATTGTACACAAGAAACTAAAATTAAAATAATACAAGACTAACAAAGGCCAGAGGCTCCTGACTTGGGACAGGCGCAAAAATGTTTGTGAGATCTCAACCCTCCCCCTATACCTCTAGCCAATGTAGAAAAGTAAACGCATAACAATACGCACATTAAAATTCAGTTCAAGAGAAGTCCGAGTCTGATGTCAGAAGATGTAACCATACATCTTGGTAGGAAAGCTGTCACCTAGCATTCAGGTAATTCTTTAGACAATGGGTATGGTAAAAAAAAAACAGGTTTGAAAAACATGCATCCACGTCTGGTTGGAATATAAACTTTAATTTCGATGCCTAAAGTAGGGTGAGTGTCACACTATCTGTAGTTAAGTATAATATATAACCTTGTAAAATCCGTAAGCGGTCCTTTGGTTGCCTCTATTTTTCAAAAGTTTAAATTGAACGCCCTAAACTCTTGTTGAAGGTAAATATAGAAAAGCATTTCACACGCACATTTATAAAGTGTATTTTTTCGTTTTTGTCAAACCACAGTAAAGCAAACAATAAAATGACGAACACGAGTTACTTGTTATTTCATATGCATGTATACGAATAAAACAAATTAAAGTGATTATAATGGTATACACGTACACATATAATGTACCTGCACATCAGATGAAACCATGCAACTAATAAATGATAAAGAGATAAGGATAAGTTTATTTATCTACACAGATAGTGATGACCTGTCTACACAGATAATGATGACCTGTATTTCATTATCATAATTGTACACATTACACATAAGGTATGGACTTCATTTATTTGTCCAATAGTTTTCACCTCTAGTTTAAAACTATTTGTTATGGTTGTTTAATGATTATGTGTTGTTTTGTAATTTCATTTTTATGAATGTCTATTCTCATATTCATAATCTTTAAATGTTTTCTTTTCCTTAAAGGGTTTGAGATGACTTCATGTGCGTACACACACTGAAATATTACATTGAAGGCAACACATGTTTCAAATATTCTTGTGAAATTAATTTAATCTCTTAATTTGTTTGCAATATTCATTGAATATTCACACTTATCCTTTTAATCACTAGTATCTGCTGTGGTTCAAATTAGATAAACGGTAAAAATCAAAATGTTTAATCTTACACCGTCCGAACAAATTATCGGTATGCTTGCGATTGCTGCTGTCAAGTGAGTGCAAAAGTGTAAAGTTTGCTGCCGAAAACTTAGTACCGTATATCCATGTTATCAGTTATATGCAGGGGCATACGGTATAAGGAAGAAAAAGCAATATTTACTCTGGATACTGTCTTGGCGGTCTGAAAGCAGGAAATCTGTATCTACTTATCATAATGCTCTCATTTGTCAAGCCATGTTGTCTCATTGGCACTCATACCACATCTTATTTCTATGAAAAAGGACCCCCTTTTATATTAACATTTTTTTCAGGGAAAAAGCAAGTTTTATCAAAAGACCTGATGATCCTATGTACTAACAAACTATGACAGAATCAGGTATGGAATGATAAAAATTTACAATATTTCTTAACTTAGGCAGCCTTTAATGGTTTAATAATCTAATTTTTTTTCAGACTCGGGGAAGATCATTTGATATTCGGGGCGGGGATCAAACATGAATATCTTGGTCTTATCTAATCAAAACTAAAAATGAATAATCTTGCTAAAGACAAGGACCGAAGCTCATTAACTCGACAAGACTGCGGGAAAATAGGATAGCCGACGACCTTGTAAATGCAGCCATTTGCAGGAAATAGCTATAAAAAGTAAACATATTAAATATTGTTCAAAGAAATGTAGCTCTATTCTTATCTTTTTGAATTCCTAATAGCCATAAATAAATGTGGTATTATTGCAAATATGACCACCATACACAAAAGGCAAAGGGAGTATCAAACTTATGGATTATGAAACATGAGTTCAATGTAATCATATACTAGTGAAAATTGCCTTAACGGCCTGTTATTTTTTTACTATATGACAATAAGAAGTATAATCATACTATTTTTCGTTCATGGGAAAATATTTATAGATCAGACGATCAACATTTCATTTGTCCATTAGTAATTTCCCTGAATGTTATATTTACTTTAGTGCCTCGCCTGTAGGGTTACATGTACTTTAGTGCCTTCCTTGTAGAGTTGTATTTATTTAAGTATCTTTCTTGTAGAGTTATCTTTACTTTGCAAGGTACACAATTATTCTTTCATAATTATACTTTTGAATATAAAAATTGACTATGGACATAGTCAAGAAACTACTATTATAAATTATTTCTTTCAGAGTATACATACACAGATTCATTCAAGGTTACAGACAATATCAAACAAGCATTTGATGATAATGGATACGTCATGATCAGGTATGAAGTGCATTTATCATAAGTCTTTAGTTTTCTATGTTGTGTAAATGTATTCTGTTATATGTCTTTCGGTCACTTTATTTCTTGCCATGGCATTGTCAGTTTGTTTTCGACTTATGAGTAAGTTTGAATATCCCTTTATATTCTTTCGAATATCTTTTTTTTCTAAATAAAATAGATATAATGTATTTGGACTGTGGCTGTCTGACTGTATCTGTGGTAAGTCCAAAGGCTATATCTATAGGCAAATTAGGTTCTCGACCAAACATCAGAAAATAAGGTGAATGGCTGGTAGCTTCATGGCGGGTACAGTTGTAAGCATGTACAAGTGGAGCAACATGAGTCTTCCAATTTACCTTCTGGTGTGGCTGTAAGGTTCCCAACATGCCAAGTAGAGTCCTGTTGAACCTCTCAGTCATGCCATTTCCCATGGGGTGATAAGGTGTTGTTCTTGATTTCTGTACTCCAAGTAGTTGACAAAGTTCCTTAATCACATTGCTTTCAAAGTTGGCTCCTTGGTCTGAGTGCAATCTCTGTGGTATTCCATAATGCACTATAAAACTGTTAAACAGAGCTTCTGCTGTTTTTCGAGCGGTCTGGTTCCTTGTTGGTACAGCTTGAGCATATCGTGTATAATGGTCAGTAATTACAAGTATATTCTGTATGCCTCCTTTAGATGGTTCCAATGTTAAAAAGTCCAAACACACCAACTCTATAGGCTGTGATGATGAAATGTTGATCAATGGAGCTCTGTGTGGATCTTTCTTTCTCTTGAGACATCTGTCACAGTGACTAATCCATTCATCAATATCCTTGTGCATGGCTGACCAGTAAAATCTATCTCTGACTAAGCTGTTTGTCCTATCTCTTCCTGGATGACCCATCTCATTGTGCAATGCTTCCAATACTACAGGTACATGTGAAGATGGCAGAACTAACTGTCTAACATTTCTTCCATCAATAGTAATCTCCCTGTATAGTATGTTGTCATGCAACTTCAACTGATCAAAGTGTCGATTAAGAGAACTGGATGGTAACTGTCCTTTCTTGGGTTTAGATCCTGACTTCACAAAGTCAATCCAAGGCTTAAGATGTGTATCTGACTGTTGAACTGTAGCCCAATCAATATTATGCTCCACTTGCATATGTAGATCAATGTTCATGGTGTTGATAACATCAGGCTCAACAACTAAAGTGTCAACATATGGTGTTCCTATGGTTCCACAAATTGCCTTGATACTGTCCGAAGATAAGGTAGCTTCCTGTGCTGGTGGTAATCTTGAAAGAGCATCAGCATCGTTGTTAATCTTTCCTGGTCTGTATGCTATGTCAAAATCATATGCTGCAAGTGCTGATAACCATCTATGACCTGTTGCATCTAACTTCGCTGATGTAAGTACGTAAGTTAATGGGTTGTTGTCTGTTACCACATGAAATCGGTTTCCATACAAGTAATCGTGGAACTTATCTGTAATGGCCCATTTCAGAGCGAGGAATTCCATCTTATGAGCAGGATAGTTTTTCTCAGCCTTGGTCAATCCTCTGCTGGCATATGCAACTACTCTGAGTTTGGTTTCTTGCTCTTGATACAGCACAGCTTCTTAACCTAAACCACTGTCATCCGTGTGTAACTCAAATGGTCTGTGATAATCTGGATAAGCCAATATAGGTGCGGTCGCTAAACTCTCTTTTTTTCTTCTTTCCTGATTTTGGCTTTGGTGCTGGCATAAGATCAGTCAATGGTCTTGCTATCTGGCTGAAGTTCATAATGAATTTACGGTAATAACCAGCGAATCCTATAAACCGTCGAACTTCCTCTGGTGTAGTTGGAGTAGGCCAAGACATCACTTTATCTATTTTCTCTGGGTCTGTTTCTACACCATCTTTGGATACTATGTGGCCAACATACTTAACTCGTGGCATGAAGAATGAGCATTTCCCAGGTGATAACTTCAGGTTTGCTTCTCGGATTCTATCAAATACTAACTTCAATCGCTTAAGATGTTCTTCATAGGAGTCTGCAAAAATAATGACGTCATCAATAAAAATACAACAGATGTTCATATGGTAATCGCTGAGACATTCTTGCATGAGACGTTGGTAAGTAGCTGGTGAATTCGTCAAACCGAATGGCATGCGGTTGTATTCATACAATCCAAGTGGTCCTACAGTAAATGCTGTTCTTTCCTTATGTGCTTCCAATATCTCGACCTGATGGTATCCACTTTTCATATCGATGACAGTAAAGTACTTATTCCCTGCTAAGCGGTCTAGAATGTCCTCTATACGTGGCAAAGCAAATGAATCTTTTTTCGTATGGTTGTTTAACTGACGAAAATCCACACACATGCGAAGAGAGCCATCTTTCTTCTTGACGAGTACTACATTTGATGAATAAGGGCTGTGAGACTTCCTTATAATCCCTGCTCTCAACAACTGGTGAATGTGAGCCTTTACCTCCTCATACATAGCTGGTGGTATGCTTCTATATCTCTGTTTAAAAGGATGGGTATCGTCAAGTTCAATCTCATGTTGTACCAGATGTGTATGTCCAACATCAATGTCGCACTTCGAAAAGATGTCGCTGTATGATGTTATGAAGTTCTTTCCTCTCTCAAGTTCATCAGATGACAAATTCTTTACATCAATCTTTACTTGTTCCAAAAGTGGTGTGGTAAAATCTGTATTAGATAAATCAGGCTGGTCTTGAATATCTACTGGTTGTAATTCAGCAATCACTGACTTAGGTTGAATAGTAACAGTTCTAGTTGTTATGTTGCTGATGTTCACATCTATTCGTTGGCTGATTCCATATTTGTAACTAATTAAAGATGGTTCAATATCTAAATCATGTGGTATGACTGACTGCAATGTTTGATGTACCATGGCTGATGTTGAATGATATGGTAACGCTTTATCAATGTAACCAGCTATACATATGTTGGAATTCGGTGGTATGGTTATCGGTTTCTGTTCTGCATTCTTAATGACTGCCAATTGATTCTTGTTCCTTTGTAGCTCTTTCTCTCTCAAAATAATACAGCGGAATGATGTATACCATGGTGTGGTTAACTTAGCAGACTGTAAAAATTTAATTCCATGTTGTTGACGGCAACTATCCATGATGTTTGTTAGTAAGTTGGTACCCAGTAGGAGTGGTACAGCTGAGTTGTATTCACTGTCAGGAACAACCAAAAATATACAAGTGTGGTGTTGATCTAGCTGTTTAATATATAAATCCACTTCTATATATCCAATATAAGGTAACGATTCACCATCTGCACATTCAATCTTTAGTAGTTGACTAAAAGTCTGTATCGGTATATGTTGAAGATGCTGGTTGTAGAATGACTTACTTACTGTAGAAACGGTTGATCCAGTGTCTAATAAAGAGGTTGATTCTATTCCTTCCAAAGTAACTTTTGTTTCAGTCGGTGAACCACAAAGTCCAGGTGGTATCTTATTAGCTGCTGTACTTCTACAAATCTGCTGTATGGGGCTGCTATCAAAACTGTCTACATCCCGCCCCGTGGCGTAGACTCCCTGGAGTTTAAATTCTGGAACTGATTCGACTTATTGGCACATCCTCTCGCAAAATGTCCCTCTTGACCACATTTCCTACAGTATATAGGTCTCTGTCTGTCATATGTGGGTTGCTGTCCTTCAAATGCGGGTTGCTGTTTCTCATATCCTTGACCATAACCTCTACCTGTTGTATAATTACCTTGGTAATTACCTCTTTGATTTCCTCTATAACTATTTCCTCTATAGTTTCCTCTATAACTATTGCCTCTATAGTTTCCTCTATAATTATTTCCTCTATAGTTTCCTCTACTTTGATCTTGGTACAAGTTCTGATTTTGATGTTGCTGCATACCAGTTTCAATTCTGTCTAATCTAGTTGTTATTACATTCATGAATCCTGTAAAACCTTCCTCTTGTTCATCATAATCATCCTTATCATCATCATCATCAGTATTCTTAAGCTTGGTGATTGCCTTCTTTGATGTTCCTTTTGTTGTAGTCTTCAATGTAGGCATATCTAAAATGTTATCCTTCTCTATCCTACGTAAGGCAACACGCAAAGAATCAAATGTTGTATACTTCTCTTTCTCGTAATGGCTGATAGCTTTCAAATTCTGGCGTAATCCTTTCCATAACATGTCATGTAGCATTTCATCTGCTTCAGATCTTTTAACTTTCTCCGTCTGTATAGCTTTCTCCAATATATCTTCTAATATAAAACTCCATGCAGATATATCTTCATCTTCATGTTGAGTGGCATTGTAGAATTCTCGCATGACAGATTCCTTCTCCTCTACTACACCAAATACGCTGTCTAACTTCTTTAATATTGCTGATAATTCTGCATGTGGACCAATACGCATCACTACTTTTCCTGCTGGATCCTTCAATGATCTTCGTACTGACTGAGTTATCAACTCTTTGCTGTGGGTTTTGTCGTTGATAAGACATACTAGTTCATATCTCCACAAATCATATGTTACTTCTCCACCTCCTAACTTATCCTTTCCCGAAAAGAATGGTAATCTTGGTGGGTTGACGTAGATAGATGTTGGTTTTATTCCTGCTTTTACGTCAGATTTATCCTCCTTAACTAATGATGACATTAAATCCTTTATGTTCTGTGGTATGTCTTCAGGTTTTTCTCCTAAGGATTGCAATGCCTTAGCAAGGTCCTCAAATCCGCTCATGATGACGGTGTATGTATATATATCCTGTTCTATAAATAATTCCTAGTGTTGTTCAAGAAAATGTAAGTTGAAACTACAAATACCTATAATTCAAGTAACCTACTACTAAGTATAAATATGAAAACACCAACAGGTGTAAATAAAGAAATAAAGAGAAGAGAAAAAAAAAAATGTACTAAGTACTAAATAGACAAACACCTAGAGGTGTAAAATAAAGAGCAAAATAAATATCAGTCAAAACTGAATCAAAATCAAATGTCTGAAAAGAAAATAATATATATAAAGTATAGACTAAATGAGAAAATATACTAATGAAAATTAATGTAATGTACAAAGAATATATCTCAAAGTAATATATCAAATCTCAAGAATGAAAGAAATAATCTGAAATAAATTACAATTATAAATACTAATCAGTAGAAAATGTAAATACAAAATACACAAAAAGAATAGTAATAAGCTTATAAATACAGAATATCAAATGAAATCTAATATGTAATCAATATCGAATCAAAAAAAATAAATGAAAAAGTATAAATAAGAAAATGAGAAATGAAAAAAAAAAACTCAAATGAAGTCAACAACTAACTATCAAGTAAACTTACTATAAATCAGTAAATGTAATGTAAAATAGCAAAATAGTATGAGTTATTTCCCTTTAGTAAGGTGAAATACTAAACTAATACCTGAGTAAATAAATGTATACAATGAATTACCTCCCCTGAATATGAAACTAACTGTAACAATCTACAAAAAAATAAAGTGTATTAGAATTATCTCCCTTGATATCAAATCAAACCAATCTACAAAAGATATAAATGTAATATATTAATTATCTCCCCTTACCCAATAAACATAAGAAGAAAAAAAAAATATATATATACCCAGTAAGTATCAACAAATGTATAGATAATGTAGTGTAGTAAATAATATATATAACTAAAGCATGTATACTAAAGTTCTATATATACCTAACCTATATGTCTCACTCAATATACCATGTATGTATCACTCAATATACCATGTATGTATCGCTCAATGTTATATCTCACATATAACCTATGTGTCGCAAATATAATGTGCGACTCACAATACAATCTGTCTCGCTTACCTGTTTACACACATAAAATAAATACTATACTAATACTGATGCACCTGAAAAGGGCTTCGGTACTTTTATTAAACACTCAACACATATAATGTAATACTATAACTTCAAATAAATCACACTGAACTTTAAGCAACTCCAAGTAAAGTGTAACAAGTAACTGCTTAAATAGCTTACAAAAGCACAAGTCAGTAAAGACTAAAGTTCCAAGTAAAGTATCAACTCAAGTACGAAAAGTACAACTGTCCAATCACAATAAATCAACTAAGTGTCAGGTAGTACCAAACAGTAAAGTATGAGAAGGGATTAGTATCTAAACTGTAAGTAACGTAATAGGTAGGTATCACATTCTCAAAGTACAAACAAACCAATCACAGACGCATACACACAATTATACTAAGTGCCTAACCTAATCAAATCCCTATTTATCAAACAAAGTTTAAGTTTAAATAAAAGAAAATTAAAAAAAAAATAATATTAACTTCTATGTAAACAGTCAGCCTATATTCTAGTACACCTGTACTGAGACACAAAGTACACTAATGTCAAGGTCACACAATAATATAAAAGTAGAATAATATGATACACAAAATTAATTTACACAACACAAGGACAACACAATGTTAAACACAAATACAAACATGCAATACAAACACAAGATATACACACAATGTACTATGAAATGCGTTGCTTGACTGTAAACGACAACAAAGTATGTATCAGCTTTCTATTTCACTGCCTAATACTATGTTGAATATCAACAAGTCAAAGAACAATAAACATGCAAACAAACAAATGAAATTCTGTGAGCTTACTGTATAAGTCCTATATCTTACTATATATTGCTCAATGAAATGTCAAGTCAACCAAATATACTGGTGTAATACAGTAAACAAGCAAATGCTATGTTTACAAACTATGCAGTTTTCAATTTTGGATTTCAACAGCTGATTATGTTTCAAGTTTTTACTACATGTACTTTCACTCAATGTGTACTATGTAAACACAAATATGTAGGGGAATATATATTCTCACCAATTAAGTATGTCTTTCAATCACAAATACTAAATACACAATGCAAAAGCATAAAAGTTCACAACAATATTATGAAACTGTCTTGTTTTTCTCATCTTTCCATGTGTGAAACAATCACTTCCGGTTCACGGTTCATTCCAGGTCACAGCTTCTGTGAGGCTCCAAATGGTAAATCACGTTGGGCGCCAAATGTAACGGGGTATTTTCTGGTCAAATACAACGAAAACTATTCTAGGGTTCTGTTCTTTTAATACACAAATATTTAAGACCCTACAACATATAATAACAAATAATAAATATTCACATGACAAGACAGTACATATAACATATGGGCAAAGGGGAATAACTACAATTCATATTTATTCCTTTAGATATCTATATACTGAAATAAGTCCTAAAAGCACTCAAATCCAACTCTTTGGTTAACTTTCCAATACAATATTCATATGTATCTCATAATAATTAATAATAATATACATCTCAAATCTATTAATGAGTTGTCCATTTAATAAATATATTTGTATACAAAGTATACAAATTCTGACCAACATAAAGATATTACATAAACTACACTTCACATAAACAGACAATTACTTGAATAAAACATAGACAGTACAGACATTACAAATAAACAACATAGAACACAATGCTTACCATGTATATGGTACAAAGGTCAGTGTACTAGCTGGAATATCACAGTGCTGTGTACATTAAAATCTGAGCACTACTCATTTGACAACTTGATAAGGTATCAATCCATATCCTGAATAAATACAAATATAACATTCATAAGTCCAGTGGCAGGACTATTTCACCAATTAAATAAAATATACAACTACATCCAAAATATGTAGTTTCAGAGTTCTGTATTATTCAAATTCCAAATTTATCTGTCTTTCACTTTTATTGTAACTTTATAATATTTAAAGTACTAGAATGTTTTATATTAAAATGTTTAATATGACTCTGTGTTTTTATAAAATGATTTAATCTTTTACTCTTTCATACTCCAAATATTCCTCCATTCAATACATACAATCAATCCTTTCACAAAGTATTAAAATGACATACTATTAGTTTGTTAATTAGAAATAAGGTTAATCAACTGACCTGAATATAAGAATATTGAGAATCCAAGAATTATAATACAAATATCATCAATGTCAGAATTGAATATAACAAGCAGGTAATTTTCACTACATTCCAATATGTCTGCAGTATAAATCTACCAGAAACAATGAAAACATATAGTAAGACCTTTGGCCTAAAGATTGACCAATCAAAAGGTTAGAATTTTCCCTCCAAAATGATATGAAAGAAAAGAGGTTCACCAAAGGGAAAAGAGAATGATACTAGAACAATAGTGCCAGAAATAGAAACAATGAGTAACCAAACTATCAAACACTCCAATAAAATTAATATCATCAATATCATATTTGATATATCAATCAAATATGACTCTGCCACATATGGTATATAAAATTATGTTTCATATATGATATTAGAGAGGTTTAGCATCGGAACTTGTACGTGTGCGTGTACGTGTGGCTAGGGAAACCACCCAATTTCCTGCGTATTACGTCATCGATTTTGCATGGCGGTGAAACGTACAAGTCAGGGACAACTTGTAAAGCGGCGGCTACACGAAGGTAAGAACTTGTGGATTATTTTTCTTAAAACACATATATTCGTGAATAAAATTGAATATGTACAGGAACAATAGAATATACTTGAAGTATTAAAAGTATTTTGAGTCATTAAAACGTTTCTATGACATCAGGATGGAACGTGAATATGGGACGTATTTGACGGAAAATGGCGGCATATTGAAGGTTTTTCAATTATCCAAAAATTACATTATAATAACTTCTAAAATTATTTTATAGTTACCCTATAGTGAACATGTTCGGCGACGAATAGTTCTGCAGTTTGGAATCATTTCAAGAAGCAAATTCACTGATTTTAAGTTTGTTAAAAAAATGGGGGGCGTGAGCAGGTGCGTGAACTAATGATGCTGTCAAATTGTGTCTTTTACGATTGAATGAGAGACATGCAAATTCATAAGAGTCTTGAAATACTTGCAGATCTAAACTATTAAGGAGAAGCCCTGCTTTTGGTGCTTTAAATATTTTTTATTTCAGTGAAAAGGGGGGTTGATCAACTATTTTTGTAACTCTTGAAATGTGTTTTTCCCTTTTTAGGAACTGCAAATATGACATCTTTCACTAGTGGCAGTAGAAAAAAATTCCAGACAAAAGATGACCTGGTACTACTGAGAGAGGTCCTGGCTAAAAATCCATTTCAGAACAAGTCTGCCTGGAACGAGATAGCATCAGCCGTAGCAGATACCATATCTAATCTGCAGGTGGATGCAAGACGCGTCCGGGAGAGAACACATTTGCTGATAGATCATAAAAAAAGCAATGCTGACTCGTTGAAGAGGTATTTATGCTTTTAAGTTTATAACCATTTTATAATTTATTCAAGCATTTGTCAAGGTAGAAAGTGTTTCAGCCTTTTTTCTTATCCGTTCTCTCGAGATCCCTTCCGCCTGACTGCTGCTTCCCTCTCCTTATTCCTCAGAAATCACTAAAGCAATCTTAAGTGCAATCAAGTCTGTTTTAAAATGTATATCATATGCAGCCATACTTCCATTTGTGTGTAGTTATTTTTTTACAAATAAGTTGGTACAATTTGAAATGTTGCAAACAGATTTTGCAATTGTCAGATTCTAATATGTTAGTTTATACTAATTATGGTATTATCAAGTCTTCATGAACTGTGAAATAAAAAAAATAAAATGTTAAATATAAAAAATCATAGCAATGTTTATATTATAACTAAATTTTGAAATACTTATAAATCTATTTGGAAAACATGAATTCGAAAAAAAACATTTCTTTTTTACAAAATTTGCATGTGACGTCAGTGTTCTTGTTAATTTTATAACAACTTTATATTATTATTCCAGTTCAGGGATTGATGAAGAGTATGGAGAGAAAGAAACTTTACTGGATGAAATTCTTTCATTGGTGGAGGATGAGGAAAAACAGAAAGAAAAACAGAAAGAGAAAAAGGAAACAGAAGAAAATCGGGGAAAAGAAATTAGAAAAAGAGCAATGGAAAACTTAACTCCTAAGAAAGGTACATACTTCTTATCTTATAACATGAGCTATTTGTGTAGTGTTCAAATAATAGTTACTATATCTTTTACAGGTTGCTTTTATTTATTGAGGAAGGGGAGGGGTGGTAAGTAACTATGTATTTCGTCAATTCAAGGACAAATGGCATAGCGCATAGGCGGGTAACAGCATATTTCATTTCAGGGCATTTTAAAACTGGCTATTTGTGATAGGCTTTGCTCTCTGTTGAAGGCCCTACGGTGACCTATAGTTGTTAATTTTAATGTCTCATTTGAAATCATACCACATCTTCCTTATTATATATATATAGCATGTGATATACAGAGATGACACAGTCAGCAAGTAAACATATCTATAGTTTAAGACGGCCATTAAGTCTCGAACGTCAAGGAACAATCACCACTGAGAGTATAGGCTCAGGCTGTAGCTGGTTTGTTCCAAACTTTGTTATCTGCTCTTTGGTAGAGTTGTTGTCTCTTTCACATATTCCCCCAATACCATTCTAAATTTTATAAACATCATAACAATGGTCCAAAATTTAATGTCTCTTTTGTCTCCAATGATACTCGTGGACCAACTATTTGAAAGCCCAAAACCTTACACATGTTTTAACAAATTATGTCTATATTTCAGGTGATGATGATTCTAACGATGCCACCCCATCAAAGAGACACAGTTCCGGGAATATAGTTGGATATCTAAAAGAAAAAAATGATGCCGAGTTGATATATAGAAGGCAAGAACTTGAAGTTAAAAAAGCAGCAACTTCAATTGGAGGAGGAAAAGTTCAAACTAGAGAAACATGAAAGGATGCAGAAATTGGAAAATGACAAACAAGAAAAAACACTTATGTTTGAGCTGCTGAAAAAATGTTTAGGTGACAGACATTAATAGAGAAGCCATATTTCAAATCATCAAACATAATAAATATATTAACACAACTTATTATGAAAATTTGTATCTTATAATATTTGTTGTTTTACCCACGGTTGTAAATGTTAAAAGGGAGATAATCAATTTTACTGGTAAGATAGTGCAATGATATATGTTAAAAGTGTCTTAATGTGGTTTACTGTGTGGCCATGACTGGTATGCATAAAGAAGAAATCACTCTAGTAATTTTAATTTGAGAAAAGGGTTGGGCCGGAGGTTTCCTGAAATATTTTAATCACAGTTCTAGTTTTGATAGTGGTATTACATGTTGCTTACTTATAAGATGATAAACCAAGAGATACCTATCTACATTCTTTCCCAGAGGCGGATTTAGAGGGGGGCCAGGGGGCCCGGCCCCCCCCCTTTTTGGGAAAAAATTTGGTTGCTTATATAGGGAATCACTGAAGCGTGACTGGAGCGGGCCCCCTCTTAGGTCAGTCAGTGGGCCTCCACTTATGAAAATTTCTGGATCCGCCACGGTTTCCGAATTGTAATATGTGTAGTACTATGAATCATCGAACTATGCGAGTATGTCAAAAGAGAAGTAGACAACCGAAATGATATTAAAACAAGGTCAATCAATTCTCAAAAAGAAAAGCCTTTCAACAAGACACACAAGGACTCATTAGTTTTGTCGTTGGAATTGTTTTACAGTGTCATTTCGAGGCCTTTTACAGCTGACTATGTGATAGGGGCTTTGCACATTGTTGAAGGCCGAACAGTGACCTATAGTTGTTAATTTTTTTCTGCGTCATTTTGGTCTCTTGTGGAGAGTTGTCTCATTGGCAATCGTACATTTTTTTTATATTCAATACGTATTAAACTAAAAACAAATGGAAATCAAGGAGCATGAAAAACAGGAATGATATTTGTTGTTCTGTAAGGGTAATGAGGTTTTGCTTCTTGCTAAAGTAAGACCCCCTCTACATTTCTCACACAACGTGTCACTAACCTAGGTGTGTTGTCAGTAATGTGTCATTCACTAGCCATGGGCTGTTGTCAGTAACATGTCACTAGCCTAGGGGTGTTGTCATTAATTTGGCACTAGCCTAGGGGTATTATCAGTAATGTGTCATTAACCTAAAAGTGTTGTCAGTAACAAAACTTGGTCAGCACAAAAGTCATGATCAGACAAGGTACAATTAAATATGGCTGAAACATCTTATTTTTAAGAGTTGCCGCAAAAGTAAACTATATGTCATCTTTAGGAATATACAAAGAACACAAAAGGCAACAACAAGTATATGATAATTGTTTGGGTTTTTTTTAAAACTATTTAACAAATTTAAGACAAACTTAACATTTAATTTTTATCAGCTCTTCAATGAAACGTCAAAATGATTAAAAAGCAATAACGATAATTATTTGCCATCTGGAAACATTGGGAAAATTATCAGCCCAATAGGTAGTCCTCTAATGTTGGTGGTGATACATCGAAAAATATCCCGGTTTCACTGCCATAAAGACAGGTATGGCAATTTGTCAGTAGAACTGCTACTTTGTAATACTTTCCCACGGGTTGCAGATATAACTTTAGATTTTTCTTGTAGTCTAGAAATGCAAATAATGACAAAACTTTCCCAAAAGCCCACTCCACACAAATGCGTACTGCTGACATTCTTTTGTTGAAAATCATTTGATTCCTGGAGATGACTCCGCCTCTGAATGGTGCAATTATATATCCATCAGTCACCGGATATGCCGGGTCACCATAGATGCAAAATATTCGCCCCTGTGGAGTTGTCATATGCACCCTCATTTGTGCTAAAATGTCACTTTCACGTAACATTCCTGCGTCATGTCGACGCCCTTCTATGGGACCAAACAAGTTTGAGATGATCCCATTAGGGGTAACAATGCTTTGAAATTTCAAGGCATGTGACCTTTTGTGGCCATTAAACACAAGTCTTTGGTTTTCCTGTGGTCTGCATATTGGTCTAACAGTACCGTCGATAAAACCCCAGCAGCTATCTAAAGGCCCATCACGATCGAAAACCGCACCTGCAAAACGTTCTAAACACTCTTGTGAGAGCCAACTCATGTCGAAGTCTGAAAGAAGATGACAATGATTGTCATGTATGAAATCGAGAACTTCATTGATAATGAGAGAAAGTTCTGTTTTTGATCTGCCAAATATATATTCTAGATCTTCAAGGCGACAAGGGTAGGCAAGTCGTCGTAATACCATGCAAAGTCCATCAATACCCCTTGCCGTGGTGCGATTACTACATACAACTTTCTCTGGTATACGCAGGGCGCGACGAAGAATTTCAATATCATCTTTATCAAATCTAAAAAAAGATCGACACTGTTCATTTGTAAGTTTTTCAACTTCTATACCTGGAAAATTGCTCTTTTCCTCTTTACATAATGACAAAAGCAGTAATTCATCGGAGTCTTCTAAAGCTGCTAACACTTTCAAGTTTTCCGCCATAGTTATCAAACATATAACAAAGACATTTATTGGCAACTATTCTTTGCTTTCAACCAATGAGATAATATTTTGCATTACGTCTTTTACACGTACACGTATACGTACTACTTTGCTAAACACACCGTGGCATAATGAAAACTTACGGGTACGTGTACTTCTGTTCTACACGTACGCGTTCACGCACACGGACGTTTGCTAAACCTCTCTAGTATATCTGTTCAACCAAGGAATTGTATTTTTTTTTATTATTGATAATAATTCTTTATTTGCAAAACAAACAAAAAAACAATTTTGGTTATGGCAAATACATATACAGAACAAACATAATGAAAACTCGACAATATTATAAGAGACTAGAACACACCCGTGATATCGCGGGCCCGTGACTGAATTAAAGTATATAACTATGCGCAAGCCTTATTTTAATATTAGTATTGTCATCTGATAAAGTCGTGCCGATTATAAGATACGCAGTTTTCTCTGCTTTCAAATCTTTCTGTTTGAATCCGTCGAACTGGAACTTATCAATTATTGGTAGTATTAATTAGTTGGAAAACAAAAGGTCCTGGAATAGAATATTTTTTAATCAACAGCATTGTCCTATATTAGTTATAAAGTTGAATTCTTTGATTCGCTGTTTTACGTCATGCCCGCTAACAAATTGAAAACTGTACCTATACGCCTTATTTTAGTCCTGATTGAAGGCCTGACTGTAAGATGAAGATAAGAAATAAAAGCGATGATAATGTTTCCTAATTTGTATCTATGTTTTATCATTTATGTGGTATTCAACTTCTTTGTTTCCTGTTGATCTGTCATCATGGTCATGGATGAACTTATCATACATGTTTTTAAAGACACAGTGTGTCTTTTGTTTCTTTATGTCTTTGAATATAATTGATCAGTCACTTTGTCCTTTTCCAAAAAGTACAAATGTTCATCTTTAACTATTATAATACTTTTTTTCGGAATTACTTATTATTATTTCTTATTCTACTCTTTCCTGGTTCATAAGTGTCATTTTTAGTATTATTAATTGAGTATATTATTAAACTTTTGCTTTACTCCACATGATCCAAATTGGATTTTTACACTTTTTATTTCTTACCTTATCAATATAATACACGTTTTTATAATGACTTTAAATTAACTCACTGATGACAAGTGCTCAGTATATAAGATAACTTGTTTAACCAGTGGAACATATTTCATAGACAAGGAACTTATGTAACCAGGTGAGGAACAAATCACTTATTTTACCAGGTAAGGAACAAATCTCACAAACATGGAACTTATTGCACTATGTACGAAACAAATTTCACCAACCCGGAACGTATTTCACCAGGTAAAGCGTGGAACTTATTTCATATAGATGGAACAAATTAAATAGAACTTGTCTGTGAAAAAAAGTTCTCTCAGAACATATTTCCTGTGAAATTAGTTCCACTGGAACTTTTTTCACAGGAACAATTTTGGCTCACATAAGCACTGAGCTATTATAGTTGCACTTTGACATCACTCAGATAGACGAGACAATAAAATATGAAGATATAGCACGTCTCGGTCAGCGATGAGAGGTAATGGGATATATCTTGGTGCGGGAGCACTTAAATAAACGGCAACCAAGTGAAGGTGAAGTCTTTCTGTCAAATTTTGTTGTAGGTTGTTGGGTCTGTTTCCCTGTATTATATTTGGTACTAAGTCTTCATTGATAAGAAGTTTTTTAATCAACGGACATGCTACTCTTCTATCATCGATTTTGACCGGCAGTCCATGTACTTAACGGCATACTTATCGATTTACCTGATTCTTTATCAACATACATTGCTTTCTATCGCCTTATCTTGTGATTTACCAGCATACATATCTCTTTACTGGTATTTAACCATATTGTTTGGCTACATCGTAGGACGTATTTTTTACAAGTATCATTCCTTGCTTTTGGCTGAATATCACGGCAACTGCTACAAGCTCACATTATAACTTGGTCTATATCGATATGCAATTTTTGCTAAACGTACGTACACAAATATTAAAAAAGAAAATCATTTATACATATATATAGGCTGCAAACTAAATTACTGTCAGAAAGGACAATTCATATAAAATTATTATCATTTTAGAAAAATGTTTGATGAAGAAGAAATATGCCAAATGAAGAAAGTTCTAGAAGATAGTGACATGGCACAAAAATATGGATATGGTGTAAGTAAAATGCAACACACATCAAAATCTCTAACCAGGTCGCGAATTCAAGACAGCCGATAGCGCCTTTTATAAGTCTTCGCAAGATGTCGACAACGCTTCAACATTGCCACCTCCGAAACCGTGAACGCTTGGTAAAGCCACCCACCACTGTTTCGGACATTGCCCCAATGTATTGAATCAACAGAAGTGGAATAATATCCCTCGTGTGGGAGAAAATCGGACACGGAAAGGGCTTGAATTATTCGAGTTAATCCGGCTTCTACATAACATATAGTCTCGATAATCCAGACGCTCCATATGCATATGTAGTTATTGTAGGCTGTAGGAACGATAACTCTGGTGCATCGAGACTTCATAACATAGGGTTCCCTCTGTTGGCATTGGTGTTTTATTTTAAATTTCCGACGTTTCCGGTCTTGTGTAATTGCTTTTCAGAATCGGATTCCTCAACGTATTTCCGGTCGGGATACCCAGTGTGAAAAACTGAGTTCTTATTGCTTATATTTATATTATTCCACATCTGTTGCTTAAATCATGAAAGATACATTGATGCAGAGTTATCAATGTTCATTTAAATTCAAGCATTTTCCGTCACTTTGTATCCATGGTAAATGTTCACACCAATAACCATAGGAAGCAAAACAATTGATAGCGAATCATCGACATCTTCTCTCAATAGTTTAAATGATAGATCACTTTTTTTGGCAGATCAAAAGCACAATTTCTTTATCTGTCTGCCAATTTCTAAAGTGAATGAGTTCCAAACGATTATAGTTGCATGTTTTAGATAAATATGATTTATGTTTTTATGCCCCACCTACGATAGTAGAGGGGCATTATGTTTTCTGGTCTGTGCGTCCGTTCGTTCGTTCGTTCGTCCGTTCGTTCGTCCGTCTGTCCCGCTTCAGGTTAAAGTTTTTGGTCGAGGTAGTTTTTGATGAAGTTGAAGTCCAATCGACTTCAAACTTGGTACACATGTTCCCTATGATATGATCTTTCTAATTTTAATGCCAAATTAGAGATTTTACCCCAATTTCACGGTCCACTGAACATAGAAAATGATAGTGCGAGTGGGGCATTCGTGTACTGAGGACACATTCTTGTTTTTAGTTATTGTTAGTTGCTAATTTATTCAACATTCTTTCATTTTTGTTTGAATCACTATATGAATTGTGTTCATACATGTAACTCATTTAAGATTTACGAATTCTGAAATCGACCATCTGTACATAAAAAAATGAATACGGTCATGTTTTTATATAATGTAGTTACCAGACGGACAGGGAAAACAAGCTGGACTTGTTATATGGAGTCACCCAGGAGATGACGTAACAGGCATCGTTTCAAGGAGTGAAAAGGTTGTGGACACATGCCAAGAGGTTTGTTTGTTTGTTACTAAGTTTTAATCGCTCTTTTCGTATCAGTTGTTCAAAAACCAATTTTCGAAAAAGTTCCGAAAGCACTTTTTTGAAAATGGTAAAGGAATATACTCTTAAGTAGCAATACACTGTTCCCATGTCAACACAAACCCTTATTGATTTTTTGATTGGTACTTAATGTTACTTTCAGTGCTATTGGTATTTCTTGGCGGTCATTTCATGAATCCGAAAGTACCAAGTAAGAACCACTGACCCTCGACAGGAAAACTAGTCAATTAAGATTGGAATCGAGCACTACTACACACCTGATTTGTCCGGGGTTCGAACTCACAATTTAGTGTCGTCAGGATAGGATACAGTAGTTGAACTTCTTCGGCCACCGAGTCCGCTCAAACCTTTTTACTAATGTATAGTATTTTGTAAATTTTGTAAGCTTGGCGTGTCCTACCTAAGCGACACAGATATAGAAAAAGTACAAATTCAAATAGAATACGTTTTTCATGTCAAAAAAATTAATGCATTAAATAGTGATAACAAAAATATTATTTAAAAACGTTTTGATTTTTTTTATCTGTTTGTCATTATTTAAAATATTCAAAAATATATGTATACCTATACAGCATGAACGAACAAATGAATTTCATACCCCTGATAACCCTAAAAAGTTTTGTTCAATAACAGCTAGTTTATTTACAATGCTACAAAATAAAGACTTCACCAGAAACCGTAAACGTAATAGAGACACAATTGTGGTGAAATCAAGACAATACTGTTAAAAGGTACAAATTGACATCTTTCTATTCTTATTTTTTTCTATAGTGAAATAGAGAGTATAGTGTTCTCATCTTCAAGAATTAAAGATCTATGAGCGAAACAAATACTTTTAGAACCTGTTTAGTGATCTAAATTAATGACACTTTATTAAAGAACAAAGATTTTATGTTGGTAAATTTAATTATAGTACTGAATGTTTTAATTTTTAGTTACTTGGAGGTGGTGAAATTTACCACTACCATGCAAAATTTGTGAGAAAGGATGCTTATACGGGAGGAAGTTTTCTGTGGCATCAAGATTACGGGTAAAACTCAATAAGGATAAAAGTATTTAAATACTCGCTCGGGTATGGGACCCTGGATTCCATCTATGTTTGGCAGTGTAAACTTTCTTTTTATTTCTTCTGCTGAGATAAATTTAAAAATACTTACTGAATAACTTTTTATGAGATTTTGTTGCATGTATGACTTTTCTCAATGTCTTCTCTCTAGACAATTGCCGAGTTGATCAAAGAAACTTATATTATCATAATGATAACCCCTTTTTGAAACTTTTGGTCTTTAAAAAAGAAGGTCCATACAGTTTTTTTTAGTCGGTATATATATTCATCTGAATAAATAAGCAGTGAAAGTAGCAAAATAAAATGCAAGAAATGTTTGTTTTAAAACATTAAAATTGGTATTCTATAACAATCTTTTTTAAATAGAATTATTTTATTTCAAAGGTACTGGTACAAAAACGGAAACCTGTTCCCGGATCTCTTAACCATATTCATTCCTGTTGATATAAGCGACCAAACTAATGGATGCCTGCAGGTAATAGAAAAAAGTATACACGTGTTAAAACTTTTTACAACCATTTATATTCGATGTTGTAAAGTGGATAAACTTAAAGTTGAATACGACAGAAAGAATTTCAAAACCTAAAACTGTAAGAGACATACTTTGATTGGCGTACATTTATTCGTACAATTACATACAGACCCGCATATGTTTTAGTTCAAGTCGAACAAGCTTGAAGCGTATACAACGTGACCTAAACGTATCTGAAACTTATTTGTAGCGTTTTCAACGCACACGTAGCGTATGTATTACGTGCGTGATCACAGCGTATACATTTGGCAAACGCTGGAGCTGGATGAAAATTTTTATACTGCATAAAAATTTCCTGGAGTTATAGCGTTCGCCAAGCGTATACCTTTGCATTTCGACGTACTTCAAACTTATGCAACGCGCGTTTAACGATTGTTTATCGTTCCTCTGGCTTGCAAATAATGTATACGGACTTTTTTCTGTACGTCTGGTGCACGCCGGTCTATACTCCAATGCGTGACGCCGGCATTACCAACATAAAGTTGGGAAAAAACAATAATGTCATAGCAAAAAATACACAACACCAAAAACCCTAGAGGCTCTAATAAGCCTGTGTCGCTCACCTTGGTCTACGTGCATATTATTTAAACACAGGATCCTCTCCGACATGACGTGCATATAATTCATGACACAAATCTGTTTTGTTGGATCTTTCATTGCTGACCATTTGCATGTTCAGTTTCTCTCTATATCTTCTTGAGATTTTGCGCAAAACATAAACGAAGGTAACTAAAATCCTCATTTTTAAAAGAGCAAACACTCCTATAAAGTGTGACCGTCTGCTAATAATATTGGCAAAATTTTACATTTAAGTAGATCTTGCTTTGCTAATCATTTTTGTGATCTCAAGCGTCTATCAATCATGACTTTATAATTTGTGCCATATAAGGCAAAACATTAAAAAATTGATAAAATCGTCATTTTTAAGGGCAATAACTCCAATAAGGTGTCGCACGATTTCCCCCATCGGTCTTAAATGTAGATCTTGTCTTGTTGATCATTTTTTATAGATTTTAAGATATCAGTTAAAAAGCAAAATATTGGTATACATCGTTATGAAAGGGCAATAAGTTTAAACTCTAATAAAGAGTTATCGACCATGTACACTTCTTTGTAGAACTTGCTGATCAATTTAGCATTCAAAGTTTCTTTCTATCTATTATAGTTATCAGGGCAAAAATGATAAAAAATGGTAAAAGTTATTTTACTTCAGGGCAATAACTCTTATAAAAAGTCGTCAGATTCAGACGGTTTTGACGTATAGAGCTCAACATTCTGAACATTACTGTCCCTATTTAAAACGGTTTTCAAACTAACAGACAAAAACTTGCATTTCCTTTTATGCGCTATTTTTAGCCATGTCGGCAATCTTGGTTGGTTGGCCAGTGTCATCGGACACATTGTAAAAACTAAATACCCCAATGATGATTATTGGCAAGTTTGGTTGAATTTAGCCTTGTAGTTATAGATATGAAGGTTTTTGTAAAAGTTAAAGGACGATGACGCCAAGTGATGAGAGAAGTTAACTTGGTCGAGTGGAACAGGTAAAAAAAAACCGACGAATAGACAAACAACAGTACACAAACCAAACTTAGAAAGCTTATATCTGAGCGACAAGGACTCTACCTAAAACCGGAGGTGATGTCAGGTGCTCCGGAAATGGTAAGAAACACGTATGATCATGGAACAGAAACCATATATTGAAAAAGCGCGGAAGAAAATACGAACATAATAATTAAAATCATATATTGATACAAAATAGAAAAATAATTAGCGAAAGTCTGTATTGTGACCTATAATACTCAAATCCACTTTATTTGGACTCTGTTGGATAGTCGTCTCATTTGCAATCATATATATATATATATGATTGCAAATGAGACGACTATCCAACAGAGTCCAAATAATATTATGCACAATATTTGCAATCATATTGTGCATAATATTGTTGTAAAATGATGCCCTTTATGGGTTCTTGATTAGATTAATAAAATTCTTATCTTATCTTATTACATCTTATTTAATATGGTTTACATTCTCTTATAATTTAAGATTTTACCTGGAAGCCACAAATGCGGTAGAATTGATCACTTCCCTGTTGCTGGCCAAAATCAGTGCGATATAGAAAGAGTCAAACAGATCATCGAAAGACATCCAATCAAGCACGTGGAAATGGATCCAGGTACCTAATTTTTCAACTCCTTTAGGTTAATTGTAGATTCTGAAATTCATTGTTTGGATGGTTGTTTAACACCCAAATACATATTCAGGATGATATGATAATGAATTTCCACGTGCTAATTTATAAGGTAAAAGTCCGAAGAAAGACATGACACCCTATCCGAACAGATTATTCTGACTCCGAACAGACCAGTTTTGCTCTTACTCCTTAATGCTGCGTGCTAAGTGTAGAAGCAACACATGCTAATTTAACAGTCTTAGGTTTAACCAGTCCGGGGTTCGAATCTACGACCTCCCACTCTCGATGCAAAGAATGTACCACAAGACTACAAATTCATTTCCTCAATAAATGTATACATATGTACATGTATCTATAAACACATTTTTCATACAAAACTATTTAAAGTACAGAAGTGCTATGAAATTATAACAAAACAGTTAGTTCCTATTTCAATTTTATAAACATACATGTAAAGGGGTTATAACATATGAAGTTATATTCGAAAAAAATAATCGTAATAATCAATTGTTACACAATTACATATGGGCAGTCATGCAACCTTACTATCGTTTCTAGTTTATGATTTTTAGCGCCATGTTTAACTTTAACTCAATTCAGACTATGATTATCCATAACCATTTACAAATTTAGTATATTCTGTTTAAAGGTGATGCTTTGATTTTCCACAGTAATGTTATACATACCAGTGCTCCGAACAATAGTCCAAACAGGCGCTGGGCGCTATTATACTCATATAACCTGAGGTCTAACGACCCTGTATTTAAACACCATCACCCGAATTATACACCACTAGAAAAGGTAACTTCTGAATGTCTTTATTTCTTTATAAAAGTTATATTACGTTTTGACTTTCGCTGATTCTGTATTCTAGAACACGGAAATATCTGTATCCAATACTATAACCTCGAAAGTTACGTGTATCTTGTTTGTAATTTCCGATATTGCGATTCAGTCACCGGGTTATAGATAAACTGGATCCTGCCAATAATTACCACTTCTAGATGGCACTGGTTGTCCAGTAGCCAGTACTATGATATTGCCATTATAGAAATGAAACATTTTGTTTCTAAATTCCAGTTCATAAAATAAATAATATTATAGTCTTTAGTTAAATTGATGTGAAAGATACCAAAGGGATATTTAAACTCATAAGACAAAAACTAGCTGATGGCTTTGCTAATTATTGAAGACCTTACGGTGACGTATAGACAATTAATGTCTGTGTCAATTGGTCTCATGTGAAGATTTGTATCATTAGCAATCATACCACATTATCTCTTTTATATTGCCAATGCCGTAGGAAAAAACTGAAAAACGATCGAAAGACAAACAGACTTTTTTCAGTATATAAAACATATATAGAATACAAAACTAAAGACTCAGCAACAAGACCCATAAAGAAACCGGGTTGGTCTCATGTGCTGCGGAAAGGGTGAACAGAACCTTCTTCACATGTCGAGTTTCAACTCAATCATGCGAACATAAGACGAAAATGATTATTTTGTCGAAGCCTTTCAAAAAAAGAAAAAGCTTTCAAAAAAAGAAAAAGACAAAACTAAAGACAAAATGCAGTAAACAAAACACAATATTGAAACTAAAGTATCAAAATCTGCAGGTGATCTCAGAAGCTCCGATATGGTAAGCAGAACCTGTTTTACATGTGACATTGGTCTCCAAATGATCATTATTTAAATTACACGAATAACAATTGTTTTTCCATATTTTCAGGTGCCAAACTCAGCAATCAAAGAATGTAGAAATTACATAGATTTCACGGGGAAAGATTTTCTTGACCCAAGTGTTGACAAAACAGTCAAAGCTGACAAAGGACAGTAGTGTTGAACACTTTGGTTAAGATACTATGCAACATTTCTATTGTTGTCAAATTACTTATTGAATTATACTAGTTATAAGGCTCTGATTCAGGCTGACTTTAAAACAAATAAAAGTATTGTTTATGAATTATCATGGTTTTTATAAAGCTGATACTTGTTTCCATGCCTTTGTCACCAACCGTGCAAGGGCTGTATTGCCAGCCAAAGTTGTTACAAACTTCCATCGTTGTTGCCTTCGTCTGAGAAGCTTGTAATTTGTTGCAGTTTGAAAATTCAAAATTTGTATGATTTCTTTGCTTAACGTCCAGTGCAAATATTTCATGTATGATCGGTACACCATTGTAACTTGACAATAAGTTGCAAATACTAAACTCATTTCAGGATGAAAATTACAAAGTGTTTTTAATAGTAAATTTTAAAAACCCTAAAATGTGAGTTGAAAAAGACAAAGGATTGAACATTTTGAATGCCATTTGAAAATAAGAGTATGACAGATATTGGGAGATTTTAATCTTGCAACAGGCTTAAAGGATGGGTCGATTTTTTTTTATCGTTGATAGAATAAGCTTTTCTCAACATTAAAAAATATAAATAAACATTTCTATTCTTTTGGAACGTGATTGCGTATCAGTTTTTTAGTACTTTATGGTCTAAATTTTAAATATATGGTGAAATTTTCAAATTGTCAATAAAAATTTAAATTAGACTTATCAAGAATGTTGATATTTAAAAAAAAATCGACAAAACAATTAAAAAAAACCCCTAAATATGATAACTTTTTAAAACTTGGTGATAGTTGTACAATGAATCTGAGACACTAATCAAATATATGAGATAGTTTAGCATTTTTACGTGACAGGAGTTATCGGACTTTGAACAAATTATTTTCAGTTTTGTGACAATTCCATATTATGAAAGCATAGTCTACCGAGACCGTTTGACAGGTCTGGAGTTTTAAGATATGTGTTTACTATCGTACCACAGTAACACATTCTCACACATACTTGTTTCTCATTATACTACATGTGACATTTCGCTACGTTTGGGAGGGTTAAGTTGTGGGTGGGGAGGGGGATAAACTCTAGCAACATAACTGGGACAAAAACTTATCGCTCTATAAATATATGTTTGCTTACAAAAGCAAGACTTTTCAACTCAACCATAGATTTTCCCCAGAGGTTGTTCCTCAAACCTCATAAAGGTTGCACTTTGTAGATACGGCTCACCACGCCTTTTTTAGTGGGTGATAAATAATATTCATAGATCTTTAGTTTGGTTTGCAGCCTACTGGTTCCAAGATATGTTCTCTTGGTCCGATGCCTTCATACGCTAAAGTGCGATGGTCCGCGAAAGTATAAACGTATGAAACGTGGTTGGATTATGACGTTAACAGTCGTTTATAAATACAAACCAAAAATGAACATGCTAGAAGATATATTTCAATAATTTAATTTTGGATGTAGCGCGTCTTCTGATTGGCTGACGTTATTTTTTTATCAGCCCATAGACATAATTTAGTCATGTGACCGTGACGTCATCAACGGGTTTTCATGGTTTTCTACGGTTGAAAATGAAATTTACTAGAATTAAATTATAAGAAATGACTAATATTTTTTCTGTCTATTCGAAATAACATAAAAAATGTGGTGCACACTGTTAAATAACCCGCTACGCACGTTATTCTGTGTGCACCAAATTTTTTATGTCATTTCTTCATAGACAGAAAAAATATTAGTCATTCCTTAATTAACAACTTATAAACCAAATGTCCTAACCGTGCTTTGTCGGCTGGAGCATAATTATGTGTTGGTTTTTTTTCGGGTGCTCAGTCCCCGTTTTTAAAAACATTGTGAATTTTATGGAGAAGTAACGTCTGTAAAATAAAGGTACATGTTTTCATGCGTAATTTAAATTATAGATTTTCATCTAAATCACTAGTTTGTACAAATGTATATTGTATGAAAATATAACATGTGTTTGTACTCGCTACGAAAAAGGTGAAAACTAGGACATCTCTTTTCTCTCACATTTGAATTAAAGCTTATACAAATAAATGTTAAACATTCCAACAATGAACGATTTTTTTATTTGTAATTTACAATGACGCCTATATATGTATAAGGGAGGTGTTCAAATAATTGACAGACAGTGTGAACGATAAGCTACACCAATGATCCAAATATTTGATACGACCGAATAGTTAAAAAATCATCTCCAGGAAATATAGTATTTTGTGACCTAACTTACCTTTTTATCAATACAAACGTGGCCGGTCTTCAAAATTTAGAAACAATCACTTAAGCCATACATATTTATAAAGCCTATCACATATTTATATCTTAGCATACCAGCTTTTGCAAAAAGACGATTTTTTTAACATCCATGTACTTTCACGTTTTAAGCCCTAAAATCTTAACCCTTTTGGTCTATTGCACTTTAGCGTGATATACCATCGTACTTTAGCAAACAAACAACCATCGCACTTTAGGGTAAGACACCATCGTACTTTAGCGAAGACCATCGCACTTTAGCGTGACCAACATACTTTAGAGTACCATCGCACTTTAGAGTCCTACAAATATACCAAAAACTAATCAGAATTCCAGCCCTAAACATTGTATTATAGTGTACTAAGTATACTGAAAGGAAACGAGCGCTGTACGGAGATTGCTATTTTCCCAGCGGTTATACGTTTAACATGTAAACACCAGACAGCTCTCTTTATATTTCTTCAATTATTTTATAAAACTATCTCAAGATCAAACGAATCATCATTCTTTCTTGCTGACTGTTATTTATTTTAAAAGGGGATATTCCTGTAAGGTAGTTCATCTTGAATTGTACAATCACAGTAAATGATCGGTCTAGTTCTTTGCCAAAATCTGCAAATTTAGAGACAGATTTGCAATAAATTGGTTACACTGTTTATTTATGTAAAGAAGACTTAGTTATTTATTGCTTTATTAAAAATGTTTAAACAAATACCAAATATTTGTGCTTTTAGAATTAATTTTTCAAATCAGCTATTGAAGGGGAGATAAATTTCCAGTACAAAACTTATACTGGACATATAGGGAAATTTTCATTTTTACTTGTAGCAAGAAAACAAGTTCGATGACATATCTGGTTCATAGATTTCTTTTTATGCACAAAAATGTGTTTTTTTTCATGAACAATCTAAAATTTTTGTTGTTTTTGCAATTTTGAACGACTAGTTACTGTACCTTAATAAATAATAATGGTGACCCATAATTGTTATCATTGAAAAAAACATAGTAAATTCTTCATTTTTTGCAAAGTATAAGAAAATTCTCGTCTCTCTGATGGAAGCAAACTGGATTATTATTGTATATGCAAGATACATGTATGAAAGTTTATGCAAACAAGTTTGAACTCGTCACGTGCTTCGTTGACCAGGAACTCCACTATCCGAATCTGCCAATTTTCAGAAAGAAAGCCCAGAGGCGGATTGAGAGATGGACAAGGTACCTAGTTCCCCCTTTCTGGAGCTACGATTATAGTTAAATCCAGCTTTTTTTTTTATCGATTCCACTCTAAACTTTATCTAGCTTGAAGGGATGGGGGCGTTGCAATTATTTGTTTCAGTTTCACAAAAACTTTAATTGTCAGCAAAACGTAAAATATTATGAAAATAACAAGAATTTAACCTTAAAAGATGGGCGAAAGATACCGGAGGGACAGTCAAACTCATAGATCGAAAATAAACGAACAAAAAGTCTTGATTTACCTGACTTCACATGTGTTTGTTTTCCAACGCTGCAGTGGTACCTATATCCTGTGGTGATGCTATACAGTATGTTCAAAGACTATGAACATTTATTCTAAATAAACTGGTTCTCTAAGTTAAGACAAAAACAATAACTTTTGTAATATGTAACTGCTTATTAGAACCTTTTTTACATAGCCTGTCAGCATCGGAGTTGTAAGTTTGAATCCCACACGGGACAGGTACACTCGACTCCAATCTTAATTGACTATCATGATCGTCAGTTTTCCTCCGAAAGTCCGTGGTTCTCTCGAAGCGCTATGACCAATGAAAAACTGATCGTCACAAATAGCTCAATAGTGTTGAAAGTGGTGTTTAACACTATATACAATCAATCAATCAATCAATCAATCAATGTACTTTAATATAAAATAGTCATAAAATAGTAAAAGGAATTGATAAATATATTACTAGATGTTGTTTTGTTGTATATTATGTTTTGTTTCGTTTTTTTAATCTATATTTTCTTTGCTTCTATTTTTTTTTACATTTAAAAGTCAAGATATAAAATGTCTGTGTCAAATAAAGCCCTTTCAATACAAAGGTTTAAAAGATTATCTTAAATAATTGACTCGAACACGCATCCTTTAAAAACAACCCCCATAACAGATATCCCGTAGTCTGCATTATAATACTTCCTAAGGTAAAGGAACTAAAAGTTTTAAGCTAAATCAGCTTATGTAATTCTTAAGGATATATATTTATATTGAATAAATATCTCAAAATTATTGAAGCTTTTCTCTCTCGCAGACCGGCCACAATAAGTAAGTCATTTTTTTTGTTATTCGAGTAAGTACATTGTTTACTTTTACACTAAAGAACATTTTTGTATATTATTTTGACTTTGATTTTTTTCTTTATCAATCTAAATTTTAGACCGGCGAAGGATATTTTAGCGCATTGATAGGACATTTTAGTAAAGATAATCGGGCGTTTTAGCGTAAGTCCATTTCAGCGCCATAATTATTTTACACATTTTAGCAAAACATCAATATTATCGATGTCCATTTTAGCGACATGAATTTATTCATAGCATAGAAAAATGATACACATGATATAACTAAAAAAGGTATTAAAGATAAAAAACCCACCATCATAATCATAAAAATACAACACTAAAAGTCAAATATTAAATTGTCAATTTGGTCCAAGTTATTGGTTGTAACCGGGGCTGTTTGAAAGAATCTGTGCTAAAGTTGATAAAGATACATGTACTTCTTATTTAAACATATGCTACTGTGTGTTACAAACACATCACAATACGTATCGAAAGTTAAGAAATTCAATGTAAAGAGTCTCTTACATGTACGTGCTAAAACATAGTACATATGCAGTGATAGAATAAAAATAAGAGAATTGCCTTCCAAAGTCATATTAGGGGAAATTATGGTTTGAAGAAGAGATTTAAAAAAAATCAGATGTGATATTTGTGTGTTAGGGCCGACCATTTGATATTCTGTGGAGGGAGAGGAAGTTGACACCGAGTAGTCTAAATAGTCGAACTACTCTATATTTAGCCTGTCTGCGGTTTGAGTTTGAATCCGTCACCTGTCAGGAGAATTCGACTCCAATCTATATTGATTTGGACTGTGAGTTTTCCTACTGGTTATACATTTTCAGCTCTTACCAGGCCAGGATATTAATTTTCAAAAGCCTACAATGTCGTCTAATAAAACATCACCACAATGTTATGGAACAAAACCTTTATAAATACATGTATTATAGAGAAACAAAGTTATGATACCAAAAATGGCCATAACTGAATACATGCCATTACTGGTTAAATCTGCTTTTCAATCAGAACAATAAATTCAAAAGCGATTGCATGATATTGTATACTGTATACATGTCTTACCATGATGAATGCTGCTTTATACATTTATATTCTGTTGTTTTGTTACATTATGTTGACTGGTGTTTTGTGGATGTTTATTCTTTTCTTTTTCTTATTCCAATTTGTCTCTTATTCTTGAAGGCACTGAATGAAAGATTTAGTTTGATATTTTTAAAATTGAGAATATACATGTTTTAATGAAATCGTGTTTTTTTTGCAGGATAAAAAAATGTTAACCAAGATTTTATTCGTAGTTTCGATTTTCGTAGCAGCAGTTTGTAAGTATTGTTTGTAAAAAAAAATGCCCCAGAATTCTCCGGGAAAATTGCTGAAGTTGAATATTTTTTTAACCAATCAAATAGATAAAGTATTATTACATAATATCATCACGTTCATGTGAACTACTTGAATAAAATATATGGAAAGATTTAGTCTTTAAACATTATACTAGTATATAAGTATATTTATTTTTGTGGACACAGATCAGTGTGGATAGTAATTGTTAAATTTTTCCATTACTAGTATGTATACTATTAAACGAGAAGACCTCACTTTGTATGTCGCTTCTCTTCCTTCCACGATAAATTAATCATCATGCCTCTGTGTTCTATAGGTAACATGCATAGTCGCATTCGTCATTCATTCTTATGATTATTCAGATTGAGTTATTTTTGGAGAAAAACGACAAAAAAGGAGTCCGGATATTGATTACGTCATCAGATCTACTTTTAGTCATAGATAAGACTTCCGGTTTGAAACATGCACAAGTACAACCAATCGTATGATAGATAACAAAAATGAAAAATAAATAAGCCAATCAGAGCGTTCTCCATATCAGGTGTTTAGATCGCAAGAACCACAACTATATCTCCTTAGAGAGGACAATTATTTTACGCGTTTATCTACATGTAAACTACGATTATACTACTTTGATACTAGTATATAGATTGGACTTCAACTTCATCAAAAACTACCTCGACCAAAAACTTTAACCTGAAGTGGGACAGACGGTCGGACGAACGAACGAACGCACGGATGCACAGACTACATAATGCTAATGAATGGGGCATACACATTTATTGTTGAAAGTGAAAGTAGTGATTTGGCAAAAATGATAGTAGGGTGGAGATTAGAGGGAGGCAGGACATTTTTCGGGACGTCGGGATCGGGTGTTTTTAAGCTGGGGATTTGGGGATTGATCATTATGGGATCCTGTATTTCGGGAAATGAATTTCTTTAAATTCTGCATCTCGGGATTTCATGTTTTTAAGCCCGAAATTTCGGGATCAGGAACCCTCCGACCACCCTCAAGTTAGCCTTAGTCGGTCTTAGTCATTTTAATGTACAAAATTCATCTCCTACCATTGGCATGTTAATAAGGCTCTCAAAAGAAAAATGACTGATTGATTGTCCTAGAAGCATATTTTATTAGACTTATAATGGTCTATATATAAACAGTTACATTTATTTCATGTTTGAAGCGGTGCAAAGTTTTAATTTAATTTGACTTTTACCAAAAGATGCATTGTAGCAAAGGAGAAGAATAATTGTGGTCTGAGGCCAGAAACACGAAAATTATTGAATTTAACAGAAGGGAAACAAATATCGGACTTCGGAAAAAAGGAGAGGGCTTTTGATACGTTTTATGAAATTCTCCATACATAATATCTTTTACAAAAAAATCATCCTACAACAGTTCACAAGCTGTATATGCCCGAGATTTCGCGGGTGCGTTCTAGTATTTATTAAATGAAAGACATATAATTATAACTGTTGTAACATAATGGTAGTAATTTTTTAAAGGAAATGTCTTATCTGTCATAATAGGTATATTATATTGTAGATGGTGCAACGAAAATTGACGGAGTTGAAGGTGATGTGCTTACTCTTGAATGTAATCCTGGTACTTCAATCGATATCAAATCTGCGTTTTATGGAAATAACGTTGATCCAGCATGTGGCGACGCAAGCGCATTGACTACTTTACAGGCTTTAACAAGTGGCAAACAAACTTACGTTGTAACGTTGAATAGCGACACGTTTAGTTCAGATTGTAGCGTAGATAGAGAACAAACGTTTACTGTAAAATTCAACTGTATTAGCAGTAAGTATGAATAATTAATATTTCATTTGAATCCATTATTTTGATTGGCTGATATTACAACAGCTGTGACTTAACGTGCTTTCCGTCGACAATGCTAAAATAATGCATTGAAAACTTGACAAACGGAAAGCTTGATATGACTCTTAATTTCATGGTTGTAGCACAAAATGTTAATATGGTTCCGGGCTTCATACAAAATGTGCCTCGGATAACGTTTTCCCACCGCAATGAAATTATGAAAATGAAGCTTTTATCCTTAAATAGATTTTTAAACAGATTTGTTGGGATTTGATCGATGATCAAACTATAATTGCATTGTGTATCGGTTTGTGTGCTTTAGTTAATTTTCAAATTACATGTCCATTTTTTTTAAAAGTCTGCTTGAAGTGACTGTATTAAATCCTCGAATCAGCTACGTTGAAATTAAACTAATATTGGTTGGTGGTTTCGCAATTGGTTTTCGATTTCTTGGATTTTAAGTCATTTAATTATCATCTAGAAATAACTCACTGCAATTTATTATTGAAATGATTTCTGTGTTAATCGAAATAGAGGTGCTATCAATATTCTTTCTACGGGGAAACAAAGATTTGTTTTATAAGATTTAAATGCAAATCGTTACCGTTAGGACGAAAACGCTTTGGCATAACAACCGTTTCAGAATACGAAGGAATATGAATAATTTCATTATCCGTATTCCAAATGAAATTGGCTGAATTTTCAATGTGAAAAAACGTTTTGTCAATCACAACGTTTTGCTGTTCGTTGTTACAAAAAAATATTACAAAGAACTTTTTAGATTCTTACATGACATTTTTTGCCATTGACGTTGAGCAAACAACAACGAACTACTACATTAATCCAGGGGACAAGAGACGTGATGTGTTCCAAGATGATCTTTTTTTCAGTTTTATATTGTCTATCGCATGTTGAAACTTATACTTATTTATAGATCTATTGACACAAACTGAAAACCAAGGAAATACTGCAACTTTATCTTGCTCCAATGGGGAAAAAATCAAAATAATAAATGCTGAATACAAATCTGGAAGTTCATGCCTTGACCTTAATGCACTGTCAATAGTACAAGGTTTGTGTGATGATGAAAGCAGCTGTTCGGTTGCAGCTACTGATACTGTGTTTCCTGATAGTGACTGTGCAGCTAACAAAGAAGAAACATTGACTATTTCCTACAAATGCACTTCTGGTAAGTACATTACTTTATTACTTTAGTTGCTGTGAATTACCGTGATTAAATGAAAACCGATAATTTTAAATGTAAAATAAACTCGAAATTTTTATTCCTCTTTATAATAATCTTTATAGTTATAGGTGTTTGTCAACCGTGACGTGGTCGATGACGTCGCAACAACGAAATTGTGAATGCATAGAAAAAGATAATTATAGTTCCTTGATTTTCTGCATTTCTTCCGTTTAAAAGCTCTACTTTAATGTTATTAAAGGAATAACTTATCAAAGAATTATGATATCGAAAAATATTCGACTCGTAACCGAACAACACTGTTAATTAACTAAAACACTGCGCGCATTTTTTGAATTATTGTGTTGTTTTGTCACTATATTCTATAGTTTGCATTTTTGATGAAATAAAAGTTAAATTAAATGACACAGACCTAAGTTCCGGAGTAACATCTTAAAAATGTAATTAAAAAATAATTAAATTGTATGTAAGAGACATTTGTTGAAAAGCAATGTGTTACGTCAAAATTCATTGTATGTCAGAGACTTTATCGTATATTAGGGTAACACTGATTTGTTCTGGGTCTGATTATGAAAGCATGTTATTATTTGGCATTTAAGAATCTAACGGCTAAGTAATTTGTCGTCTGTATCTCAAAAATAAAATTAATGTCGCATAATTTGTTAAATTTCCATAGTTTAATATTTTGTTAGCCAATTACAACGTTTTGTTATTTCAGTGCTTTTGAAGTATAACGCCAAACACTTCAGTTTTTTAATAGCGAACATAGAAATAATCCAGCAAATTGATGATGTCTAAAGTCAATCTTGGGTAACATATTCGTCGACCAATTAACTAATCTCAATAATGTGTTTGCTTGCTGATGCTGCAAATAAATTCAAATTATATAGAATATAATGTATTGTTTATAGTATTGTTTATATTTGGATATTTTGTTGTTAGTTTGCTAGGTTTTGTTTGTGTTCAATACCCTTTTTATCTAGCAAATATAATATTTTACAATTCATCACTGTCCTAGAGCAATTGTTTAACTCATTGAACAAGATCTCAATACGATACGTTATACATTTTTAGTAAATTATTGTTTTTAATTGCAGCAACCGGACCAGTCTACACACGTTATGGAGCCAGTGGTTGTTCGGTCACAGCAGCAGTTGTTTACAAAGGTCAAATTTTTGTTTACTTTTTTATGATTTACGTTCGTATCTAAAATTATTGATTTAATCTAAATTTATTTTTTTATTGATTGATTGGTGTTTGATGATACTTTCAACACTATTGTGCTACTTCGTGGCGTAGTTTTTTTTTATTGGCAAAGCAAGTCGGACTGCACAGTAGGAAAACTGACACGTGCGGGATTCGAAATCATAAATCTCAGTGTGACTAAACCGAAATAATCCAGTCCCTTTCCGTAATCGATCTCTCTAACATGCGATGATTTCTAATTTGATCCTTGCTAGTTTTCAAAAGTATTTATAATGCAATTTGCCGTTTCAGAATCTAAATGACTTTCGGTAGGTTCGCTGTTGGTGAACCACCCCTCCAAATATAAATAACTTCACGTCATTGGACGAATTTCTTTTGGTTTTGACGTTAAGAATCAGTCACGACGTTTCGGTGTACACTTTGGAAATATTCACAGAAAGCGTTAGGATTTGAAACGGCCAATTTATGAGCATACAGAAATCCTACCACACTTTATTTACAAAAAAGAAGATGTGGTATGATTGCCAATGAGACATCTCTCCACAAGAGACCAAAATGACACAGAAATTTACAGCTATAGTTCACCGTACAGCCTTCAACAATGAGGAAAGTCCCATACCGCATAGGCAGCTATTAAAGACTCACAAATCAAAAATGTAAAACAATTCAAACGAGAAAACTAACGGCCTAATAATGTTCAAAATTGAACGAAAAACAAATATGTATCACAGCAACAAACGACAAACACTGAATTACGAGTTCCGAATTAGTTGTTAAAGTATTATATTTTGTTATAGGTACGATGGCTGGGGCTAAACATGATGGCAGCGGATCAGGTAGTAACTATCAATGCTTGACGTCAAGTCCAACATATGGCGCTACAAATGCTAATGTAAACTCAGAACGAGGCTATATATACGGCATGGAGCTTAAATTAGACACCACAGACTCTACCTCAGTTATTGATCTTAGTAATGACGAGAGCACAATACCTTGCACAGTCTGCCAAGTTATCTCGAGTAAATCTGTATTTATGGTAGCCGGATTGCTCACATGTCCGTCAGGTTATGCTGCCGAGTACACTGGTTATTTAGCTTCTGACTCAACTGCCGGTACGACATCCAAATCTTACATTTGTCTAGACAAAGATGCCAGTTATGCAGGGGCAACTTCGAACAACCAAGGGCTGCTTTATTTAACTGAAATTAAATGTGGTTCATTATCATGTTCTACGTTCACAGATAATGCCGATATTCCATGTGCAGTGTGTTCGAGAGCTGTTACTAGTTCCTGAAGTAGTTTATACGATAAGTCCATGTTTAGTGTGTTTGATAGAAGTACATTGAACTTTAAATGAAGATAGCGTCTTTTACACGAAAGGCTATAATTATTAACCTTGAAACATTTTAGTATTTGTTCTGCATAAAAAAAAAATACCCCACCTTTTTATTTGACACATTGGAATATTTAATTAAATGATGTGTAACAATGTTGTATTTTTTCTTTTATGGAAATGATAAATGAATATTTCCTCTTTTATGAGACATATTTTTATACATTGAGAGGTGAATTTGTCCCCGCTTTCCGGTATTAGGTGGCGTTTGTGTTGCTTAGATTTTAGTTGTCTTAGTGGTGTTATGTGTTATGTGTACTGTAGGCATTCTTTTGTTCCATTTTTTTTTGCCTAGGCGGTGTCAGTTTTTTTTCGACTTATGAGTTTCAATGTCCCTTTTGTATCTTTTGCTTCTCTTTTAAGCCTTTATTGATAATTTGCATTTAGCGAAGTTGTAACTACATATTGTGGATGAGAATTGTCACTTAAACTAAACAGGGGCCGACGAAGTATTATGATATAATACATCCATTTGTAATGGAAAAACAAAGGATGGGGGTATCTATTCATGACACAAACTCATTTCCTTCCTTTAGTTGTTCCTAAAGTTTTGTTGCATTCCTATTTTTAGTATTTTTGTCACCGGAACTGTCTCACACAATGTAACTCATTAGTTTACAATGAATAAATAAAACTAGAACAAACCCGCGAAATCGCGGGCATATACAGCTTGTAGACTGTTGTAGGATGATTTTTTGTAAAAGATATTATGTATGGAGAATTTCATAAAAGGTATCAAAAGCCCTCTCCCTTTTTCCAAAGTCCGATATTTGTTTCCTTTCTTTTAAATTCAATTATTTTCGTGTGTCTGGCCTCAGACCACAATTATTCTTCTCCTTTGCTACAATGCTTCTTTTGGTAAAAGTCAAATCAAATTAACAATTTGCACCGTTTCAAACATGAAATAAATGTAACTGCTTATATATAGACCATTATTAGTCTAATAAAATATGCTTCTAGGACAATCCATCAGTGTTTTCTTTTTCGTTTGAGAGCCATATTAACATGCCAATGGTAGGATATGAATCATGTATAAATGACTAACTTTTAAGGCTAATTTGAGGGGTGGTCGGACGGGTCCTGATCCCGAAATCCCGGGCTTAAAACCATGAAATCCCGAGATGCAGAATTTAAAGAATTGCATATCCCGAAATCGAAAAATATATTCCCGGATCCCGTAAGGATCAATCCCCAAATCCCGAGCTTAAAAACACCCGATCCCGACGCCCCGAAAAAGGTCCTGCCTACTTCTTATCTCTACCTTACTTTCATTTTTGCCAAATCACTATTTTCCCTTTCAACAGTAAATTGTTATGCCCCATTTATGGGCATTATGTTTTCTAGTCTGTACATCCGTTCGTTCGTTCGTTCGTTCGTCCGTCCGTGTCTGTCCCGCTTCAGGTTAAAGTTTTTGGTCGAGGTAGTTTTAGATGAAGTTGAGCATGTTTTACTTATTTTGATACATATGCAAGTGGTATGACCCCTTAAATAGTAAAAATTTCAAAGAAAACAGAATCAGGGCCGACTTTCTATACTAACATACTAACATAGAAAGTCCCTGACAGAATACAAAACAGTCTCTATATATTAAAGTAGTATAATCGTAGTTTACATGTAGATAAACGCGAAAAATAATTGTCTTCTCTAAGGAGGTATAATAGTTGTGGTTCTTGCGATCAAAACACCATGATATGAAACGCGAAAAATAATTGTCCTCTCTAAGGAGATATAATAGTTGTGATTCTTACGATCTAAACACCATGATATTGAGAACGCTCTGAATGGCTTATTTTTTTTCAATTTTTGTTATCCATCATACGATTGGTTGTACTTGTGTCAAATGTTTTACTTATTTTAATATATATATACAACTTGTATGACCCCTTAAATAGTAAACATTTCAAAGAAAACAGTAGACAGAATACAGAGAGTCTCTATATATTAAAGTAGTATAAACGTAGTTTACATGTAGATAAACGCGAAAAATAATTGTCCTCTATAAGGAGGTATAATAGTTGTGGTTCTTGCGATCTAAACACCATGATATGGAGAACGCTCGTATTGGCTTATTTATTTTTCATTTTTGTTATCTATCATACGATTGGTTGAATTTGTGCATCTTTAAAACCGGAAGTTTTATCTATGACTAAAAGTCAGTCCGATGACGGAATCATATCCGGACTCCTTTTTTGTCGTTTTTCTCCCAAAATAACTCAATCTGAATAATCATAAGAATGGATGACAAATGCGACTATGCATGTTACCTATAGGACACAGAGGCATGATGATTGATTTATTGTGGAAGGAAGAGAAGCGACACCCAAAATGAGGTCTTCTCGTTTAATAGTATAGATGCATGAGGATAGTAATTGGATTTAGTGTAGTTGCGAGGCTTGTAAAGTTTGAAGTGCAGCTTGATCGCTGTATCTTGAAATATAAAGATTGTGTGTATTCAGTTAAAAATTTGAAACACAACACGATAAAGACTGGTCTAATTCGTTGAGTCCTATAACTCATTAAAAATCAAAGTACTGAAGTTCTGATCATCGCATGATTGGTGGATAGTCACAGGCGCTAGACTAAGAAAATAATCTTATCTTTATACCTGAAAGTTAGGTTAAGGTAGATAGATATGTTTGTGTATAAGATAAATTGAGGATATTGGTCTGTCTGTTTCCTTCATGATGGTCTTGATAGGAGGATAAACATTTCTGTTAGGCCATTTACCTATATTATTTATACTTTTTGTCCATTATTCTCTATTCTTTAAAGGAGTAGGTTCAGTAAGACCCCTTTTTGGCCCCAAAATATAGCAGTTTTACAAAATTGGGAAATTGTAATCTTTTAGCTATTTATTGGAAAGTAGAATGCTTCTGCTACATACATATAGGCTGTTTTTGTCAAAACAATGTACATATATCGAGTACTAGCATTAAGTCATGCTAAATAACTGAAATCTTCACAATTTAAGCATTTTAGTTAAATTTTAGACGGTTTCCGTCTTAAATGAAAGTGGCCGCATTCGTGTTCATTCATAATATTGAAATGTAAGTTGTATATGATGATAATACATAACATATATAAAGGTTGAGGATGAACACGGATTTCATTTTTGACAAAAACCATCTGAAAAGTGACGTTTTTTGCCATATTTGATAGATTTTTTATATTTAAGCTTGAATCAGAGCGTTGTCAATGCCTAAATCAGTTAAAATCTTTCACAAAAACTAATCAAATCAATTGAAATAGACACTTAAAAAGTAAAAACACAAAAATACTGAACTCCGAGGAATATTAAATTTAAAAAAGTGTCCAAAATCTTTCGTTAGATGAACCTGAAATTTGAGGCCAAAATCGGCCCTTACCGGACCTACTCCTTTTAGAATCATATTATTCTCTGTTCTTTAAATTTTAGAACCATTTCATTCTCTATTCTTTTTTTTTGTGGGGTGGGGTGGGGGGTCTCTTCTTTTACATACATATGTTTGCCAATTATCTATCATTATCTATTCCGTAAACCCCCATCTAGATCCTTATTTATAAGTATGCGCGTTGCTCATTGATGAAGGCGTACGGCGGTGACCTGTAGCTGTTAACTTCGTCGTCATGTGGTCTCTGGTAGAGAGTTGTCTTATTGACAATCATGCTACATCTTCTTATTTCCATATATCAATTTTTATTAATTTAATTCATATGGTGATTTTAGAAACAGTGCAAATAAAAAACAACGGTAAATAATTTTGTATAAGGGAATGTAACCGTATATGGTCAATAATTCATTTTTTATATAGAATTCATTAAATATTTTAATATACTTATTTTTAATTCTCTTTTGATAATTCAGTTTTAACTTTTTAATCTTAAAGTTTGTGTCTTGAGGCGGATGACAAATATCCTGGTTATGGATTAAAATATCCAAGGTCAGTCAAATATACAAAGTCATTAAAACATACAAAGTCATTAAAACATACAAAATCATTAAAACATACAAAGTCATTATAACATACAAAGTCATTATAACATACAAAATCATTATAACATACAAAGTCATTATAACATACAAAGTCATTATAACATACAAAGTCATTATAACATACAAAGTCATTAAAACATACAAAATCATTATAACATACAGAGTTTATAATTTGATGAACGTCTTACTGACTTTTACAATCATGTATAGACAATTTGTCTGGATATTGACTTCAATTTTCTTGCTGTTCAGGCCACACCAATTCCTTGTTCGACGGACCCGCCCGCATATATTTTTTCAAAACCATTTTTTTTTATATTCCCGCTTCCCTCACCCCGAAAAGTAATCGTGTCTTTTTCCCGCGCAGGGGCCTGTTGTTCAGTAGTTGTCGGTTGTTTGTGTGGTTCATAGGTACTTCTCCGTTTGTATCATTGAAAGAATAAATCGGGTTTTTTTTCTATTTGAATTGTTTTACACTAGTCATTTTGGTCCTTTAAAGCTTGCTGTTTGGTCTTTGTCAAAGCCTCCTGTATTTATATACATAGTACGAAAAAGACAAAGCCAGAAAAAATATGACACAGCGCACAACCAACAATCGTTACATGTTACACAAAAAATAAAATGTACATACAACAACAAACAACTTGACCCCCCCCCCCCCCCCCCCCCCACAATAAAGAAGTTGTGCACAAATGTCCCTGAAGTAGGAAAGTTTCTGCCTCTTGCAAGACACCAACCGTGGACTGGTTCTAGTTATAAGTCATGTCCGGTGAAAGAGGGAAGAGAGCTATGACCATTGAATGGAGATCATTCAAAGTAATTGAAATAATTATTTAATTATCTATTCAGGTTAATTTTTTTGATGTCCTCAGAATATAACAGTAATGCAAGAAGTCATAAAAGGTGGGCATTACATGTCTTGGTGAACAGAAAAACTCCCAACATTTAGCAGTAAGAAATCATACCAAAATACAAAGTTTACCAAAAAAAATTTACAATCGCTTGTGTTTACCTTCCAAGCTTCGCGCCAATTTTTTTTTATTTTTATTTTTTATTAAATTTGCAAATTAACAAGAAATCAAATACGTGTGGCCTGACAGTCATCAATTAAAAAATTACAAATTCGAAAAACAAAAATGAACTCACTACCTTAGAGTGCATTTCTTTCTTACCAAATCAGCTGAACCAAAGTCACATGGATCGTTTAATCAGTGTTTACTGACAGCCTGTTTAACTTATAACGCGGGAAAATAGATTGTATATATTCAAACGTTTAAACCTGCTGCATAATTAGTGAACCGCAAACATGAAAATTTGTACACAATATCCGGATTTCGACAATTAATGTCATATATAAATTAAATATGTCATCTCTTATATCCTTTTATCAACAGCTTAATGTATTACCGACGAAGAAGGATTTTGTAGTTTAAGACAACCAGCTTAATATGTTATTATTTCTATAAGGATCGGTTTCTTTTCAATTTTTGGGGATAAGGTGTGATATTTTGGTTGGTAAACTTAGCAAATAAAAAAAAATCAATCATGGTATCTATGATATGTCTATGAAAACATATAATAAACCATTCAACAACATAAATATATTAATATTAAAACCAGGAACATGTTTTATAAAAGGTACATCTCTTTAAACAGAGAAACCACGCCCCATCGATCATTAACAGAGAAATCACGCCCCAACGGTCATTATCAGACGAAAACCACGCACCAACGGTCATTATCAGACGGAAACCACGCCCCACCGGTCATTATCATGTAAAGTTCGTTAACGACCGGTTTTCTGGTCCGTTTTTTTCTCTTAATGACCGATGGAATTTATTATTGAAGAATAATGAATGTCATGTGACCCCTTTTAAACCAATAAGAGAATCTTAATATTCTCAACCGATATGAAATAAACCATGTTCATGGGTGATGTTGGTAAAGAGATTATTGCGGATGTTAGTGTGGAGAGAGGTCACATCAAGCGAGACAAGCATTATCAAGGATTCCATTTTTAAAAATAGTGTGTTGTATCTTAGTGGTCTTATATGAAAATTAATGAATTCTGATATTTCCTCTGTAGGGTGGTCATTGGCAGAAACAATAGGTCTCCCAGGATTATTGACTTTGTGTATGTTTGACAGAAGATAGAAAAACCCCGGTTTTGATTTTTCAGGTTTGGTATTTAAAACTATGTCTTCATTAATATGATCTGGTCACACATTATTTTCAAGTTGGTGGTAACCTCTTTGTTGAATTGAGGGGTTGGGTCCGAGTCTAATTTCTCTCATTAGAAAGATGACGTTCTACCTCTTGAATGTAATCATATGTGTCCTCAACTATACAACACTGATGCCTTTATCTGCTAGTTTTATTATAATGTCGTCTCTATATTTTAAAGCAATCGCACAGCTTCATAATTAAGAAAGATAAATAATTGGGTTGATGTAGGGCAAGTTATAATAAGTTTTGTTTAATAAATAAATATCTTAGTGTGCATTGCTTTTCAGTTTTGAACACTAAGTCTTATTTGTCTATACCATGTCAATACTTTTAAAGTATTGGCATTGCAATAATCATAATTGGCTTTATTCGACTCAGACATAGTATGACGTCTTCATTCCATTTGAACTGACTGATTTTTAAGTTTGGTAAAACATGACTTATTTGTTAGTTGTTATAAGCTTTGAAATTATGTTCAGTAACTGCTAATCTATTATATCGGTGCATTTTGCAAGAAGAGTCTCATTGAGGAATGCCAAACGAACTGAATTGTCTAGACGGTCCCATGTGCATCCATAGTCTCTTTTCTGCTCTTTGGTCGGGTTGTTGTCTGTTTTACAAGTGTCATGTTGCCATCTCTATTCTATTTAATATTTCTCTTCAATTCAATAAAACATTAAGCCAACATTGTAAGTTGAACCGTCAGAGATATCTATCAGATATAGACGGTCCGAGTTGTTTTAAAATGGGACCCGACTTGGTTAAGTTTGTTTAGAGTTGTCTTTGACAATTATATTTCCCCAAATCGACCAAATACTGGTCATTGTACGTAAGTTGACCTACTTGTCTATATATCTGTCAAAACACCGGCCTGGCTTAGTTTTATGTAGGAGGTCTGAGTTGTCTTGTATACTCGGCGGCCTGATTTGTTTTTGTTTTAAGTTGTAAAGCTCCATGCAGTATGGTGTTACTTGTGGCCAATATACCTATTTTTTCGTCTTAAATATGAAGATATTTGCGTTGTTTCATTAGACTTGAGGTAAGTTAATTTCTTCAAGCTATCAAAAATTTTAATCTAGTTGTATTTAGAGGGACTTATCTAGTCATTGTATTCCGCTCACTAGACAGAAAGAATCATAGACAATGATGTAAGGGCTTGGACATTATTATTTTAACTTAAGCCATTTGTAGATTGAAATAGAATAAAAATCTTAAAACAAATACGAAGATGTGGTATGCTATAAACTAATGAGACAAATATCATTCAAGAGCATGAGACAATGAAGTAAATATAAACTTTATTCATGGAAACTATCATTATGTTAAAAATTTAAGTGTTTACAGTGTAATTGTTTAAACACTATTCTACTAACGACCGTTTACAAAATGTGTCGAAGAGGACTAGTTGTAAAAGTCTGGTTGTCTCCCTTGCTGACAGTTCAACTGCATTTTACTTATCCAGAGTATCTGCTTTCACGGTTTTATCCACACCAGGGTCCATGAAATCTTTACCAGAGAAATCGGTATAATTTTTGCAGTCTTTAATTGCAGAATTGGGAACCTATTAAATACAAAAATATTGCATTAGTAAACAAAACATGAATATAATGACTTTTTTTAATTAACTTTATTTTGTCGGTTGGGGTTGGGGGAGGGTTATGTTTATTGGAATACTTGAGTTATTACATTTCTCTTAATACGACCAATACCCAAGAGAGTTTTAAATGAATGAAAATGATAAAGTTTCTATTCTTTTCTTTAATTAATACTGACTCTTTTCTCCAATGATCGGACATTTTTTATTGTGTCAGCTCCGGTATTGCAGGTACATATATTATAATAGATTATGCCAATTACGGTAAGAAAACAAATATACGCAAAAACATGCCAAAACATGAATATGACTGCTACATTGTATTTGATGCCAAATTCACAGTTCAAATGTCGTATGCCGAATGACCCGACATAATGAATTCATGAAAACAGCTTGTTTTACCTTAATTGTAAAACTTATCCAATGAATAAGATGCATGAAGATGATGTTGATGGATGTTTTTTAAATGTCCAGTGACAAGTTAAATCTTCTTACTCCTAAAATACTTTTTATTCTTAATGCTGCGTGCTGAGCGGAGAAGCATCAAATACAAGTTTGTTTTGGGTTTGACTATGCCGGGATTCGAACCCACCACCTCCCGTACGTGTAGCGACGAACACTCTACCACGATACCACCAAGGAAGTTAAAGTAACAGTCAGAAGTACTCCGGTATCGATATGCACTAAATTCATTATAACCAGGATGTTCGCTTCTACGTTTAAAAAAAACCAACCTTTTAACCCTTATGATGATTGTGGCCAAGTTTGGTTAAATTTGGCCCAGTAGTTTCAACGGAGAATATTTGTAAAAGTTAACGACGACGGACGCCAGTGATAAAAAAAACCTCATTTGGCCCTTCGGGCTAGGTGAGCTAATCAAAGAGCAGATTGCTCTGAGGGATACGATTGTCATTGACACATGTATGCATGTAGCTGGATAATATTATTTTCAAAACTAATTCAAATGACAAACAGACATGTAAAATAGTTACAAAATAGCCAAACCCGGATAAAAGTGTATGAACAATGTAATTAGGTCTATTGTGTTTTATTTTTGTACTATCAATACCAAGTTTACTTTCCACAGCAGTCACTGACTGACTCAGAGTGAGAGATGTCAGAGAAGGTATTTTATTTCAATCATTGGTTATTATATTTTATTAAGTGTCTGTTAGCGATGCGCCGACGTATAGTCATCAATGTGCTGATGGATCGTCGTATGATGTAGATGTAGATGTAGATTTCAATTCGTATCTTATCACCTTTTTTCCTATGTTAATTCTAGGAGGAACCCCATTCCTAACTCTTTAAATATTTAATTTCCTTTGGGTCAGTCATCATGGCTCCTTTCCGTACACATTTATCGGTTTAAATTGCATTCGTTTTTAATATAATACGACGTTTATTGACAGAACGCGCTAATACTCGACGTCTTGTTTATATTCAGAATTCACGGAAGTTACTGCCGGAAGGGAGACAACTCGAAACGATAATATGGAAGACTCCATTTCGCCTGAAGGGGTGTTCTACGATGTGGAATATATTTATTTTAATCTAAATGATGCATATGATTTAAAATTATGCAACCATGCGCGTAGCTACGTGTACGTCAAAACGCCCGGGCGTACACTTGAATTTGGTAAAAAAAAAATATTTTCATCTAATTAAATTAAAAGAATTGGTTCACAGTACATCAACCTTTCTTCAATGGCTTGTAATTGCAAATAAGAGTGACGAAAATTAGTATCATATTATAATTTTTTTTAATTTTCTGTCTCGTGAAATCTTTACTCACTTTCCTTTTTCAAGCAATTCATTATGTGCTAAGATTCGATATGTGGTTTACATTTTTTGTCGAGCCATTGAAATATGTCGCGAAAGCGAGACATTTCGATCCTAAATCTCGTCGGCGGTGCCAACTATGTATGTACATATATGTTCAGTATGTGGTTAAAGTTTTAAGATATCAATAACTTTATCAAACCTTCGTAAAATTTTACGCTAGCTGTACAAAAACTGTTTATGGTCATAATGATGAAATCCATATTTTATGGATAAAGGGATTTTTTTACATTTACAGTTTATCATATGGTTAGAATTTGTTACCTATCAATTACTTTGTTAAACCTTCGTCGAATTTAATTAAACTTTCTTGATTTTTTTTTCATGGTTAATTTCTGAAGCAAAATTATTTTCGTTCATTTTTCGGTATTATTCTGTGCTTTCTATACGCAATTTAAATCAGACGATCTGGAATGTTTGAAACGTTTGTTTCGAGCGACATTGGTGTGTGTTTTGTAGACGAAACGCGCGTCTAGCACAAGGGCGAAATTCAATCCTTGTATCTATGATGATTTAATTTACATGATAAATTTATAAACCTCCATATTTTGTCATGAAACTAGTGCAGAAATTAATATTCCAGACCAAGAAAAAATATCTAAAGATAATATTTCATTTGTTTAAATCCTGTAATAGACTGATAAATGAATATACTTTTCGCGGGGAGAAATCCAAGGCGAGAACCAGGGTTCCATTAAGAACTCTTTACAAGGGAGTAGGGTAAAGACAGATTTTGGCCTCAAAATGCAGGTTCATTTGATGAAAGATTTGAACACTTTTTAAACACTTAAAGTGTCTACTTCAGTCGATTCAATTAGTTTATGTGAAAGATTTGAACTCATTTAGCCATTAAAGACTCTCAAACTCAAGCTTAAATATGAAAAATCTATCAAATATTATAAAGAATGAACACAAATGAGGTCACTTCCATTTCAGACGGAAACCGTCTAAAAAATAAACAAAATATCAAGATTTCGACGATTTGGTAATTTACTTACTTAATTAGTCCTTGTTATGCCTTTTGGTAATTTAGCGCTATGAATTAATTATGCTAGTACCCGATAAATGTGCATTGTATGCTCAAAAACAACCAATATTTATGTAACAGAAGTATTCTACTTGCCATTTAACAGCTAAAAAAATTATATTTTAACAATTTTGTAAAACTGCTATATTTTGGGACCAAAAAGGGGTCTAACTGGGCCTTCTCCTTTTAGTATTGCACCTGAACAACTCAGAAAATTAATTATTTCATGTTCATTTACGACATTTACACATAAAAATGTGCTTTGTGGATTGGGTGCTTTACCCCACGGTTCCCTTCAATCATATTTTAAAGTGACTGGTTTGGACGTTTACTCCAAGTTAAGCCAATGAGAGTCATTAGATTCTAAATAAACACAATGAATAGATTAAACATAAAAAATAAACCATTTTGAATCTAAAGAATGTTGTTATTGATCAGTTTTCAATGAGAGGAATGCTATGTCATTCTCGATAACTCTTAAACTTCAGGAGGATTCGCCTCTGCTAATCCACTACCAGCAGGTTCTTTGGCCTGGACCCGCTTGGGCCTTCAGGCCCCGCACCGAGGTTCGGGCGTACACGTAAAAATGACCTAGCTACGCCACTGGCAACAACAATAACCCTCAATAGCAGACATACATAGAAAAGATCCCATGGGTTATAAATTAATTAATTGAGTGGGGAATCCAGAGCAACCATTCAATCTAAAACCCCTTAAAAAACTATACGCATGCGCATAATTTCCAAATCAAACCCTGGGAAGATATATTAAATGCTTATTAAACGACCTAGATGGTTCTCAATTTCTTTATGGAAGTACAATCTCAAATATCAGTTTCATAACGGTAACATATAAGAAAAACTCCACTTCAGTTCTTATATGACAGAAATAGATTTATCGGTATTCAGAGAACTCTCGCATTTTATCAAAACTGGGAATTCCCTCTGACGTGTTTCTAAATTTATAACTACACTAAGTTAAAATATAAATATTGCTTAATTCTGATTTTCTGTGTTGTTAAAAACACGCATCGAAGTCAAGGGAATTATCAAACATGAAGATTATGAAAAGAACATTATAGGAAAGTTGATTAAGTTCAATCCCTTTGTTTGTTTTTACCTTTTAAAGCAATACAATCATAAGAATCTGAGATGTTCCTTAATGTTTAGAATAAAACTATTGACGTTAGAGAAATTGCTCTGAGCCACCGGTATAAGTCTACAGATTGCTTGAAAGCAATCGTATCCCAAAAAAACCAAGAGGAGCGAACATCGTTAAGATAGTTGTTATGGTTAGCTCTTGATATTTAATAAAACGAAGGATGTATCTGCATTAACGCTAAACAAACCTTTTCTAAAGGTGTATAGTTAGGATGGTGGTGTTTGTAGACTGGATTATTAGACTTGAGACAATAAGAATACAAGAGTGCCCAGCGTCGATGAGGGCTGTTATTTGGTCCACTTGTATGAATCAAGTTTGCGTCAAATATCAAGGCATCGCCTGTCATAACAAAAGTTCAAAAAGTTTTAGTACATTAAAGTAAAGATACATGTAAATATTAAGTTTCATTACCAATAACAAATAAGTTTGTAATGATTCAATTAAATTAACGGTACCAATTTTCCTGCACCAGATGCGCATTTCGACAATACATGTCTCTTCAGTGATGCTCGTGGCCAACATATTTGAAATCCAAAGCTCGTAAACAACTATACTTAGTCTTTTTTATGTGCAAATTTCGTGTATAAAGATAAAATCGCCAGTAGTTGGATCTATTTGCTCATTGTACATACATGAACAAGAAATTCGTCAAACCTTGAGTTTTCGAAAGATATTTTTGACATTTTACCTATTATTTCTTTTTGTTTTCTTCAAGCATCGTTGTCAATATAATGGAATTTGATGCAACTGTCATACAAGTGAGATGTTTAGCTAGTTCAATCCATCTTTTTCTACATAAGTAAATGCCTGTACTAAGTCAGGAATATGACAGTTGTTATCCATTCATGTGATGTGTTTGAGGATTAAAATTTGTTTTGATTTTGCAATTTGATGAGGGACTTTCCGTTTTGAATTTTCCTCAGAGTATTTTTAGTGATTTTACTTTTTACATAAAATAACAGTATTGAAAGTAATACCGGGATCAAGCTCTACATGTTTTAGTGGATGTCTTTTCTTTATCTCATTGATTCTTTCTATGTCAGCCATTGTTTGCCCTGCCACTGGAAAATGATCTATTCTACCACATTTTTGGGATCCTGGTAAAATCTGAAAAACTTCCAAATTGACTATCAAATCTTTAAATAACAATAAAAAAGTTAAACTTGATACATGACAATACAAGGCCGTAACTAGGGTTCGAATTCAGGGGAGGCAGGGTTTTTGGGCCGCCGACTTTTTTCCCTAAGTAAAATGGTTTAATAAAATTAACGGTAAAAATTTTCCTGCACCAGATGCGCATTTCGACAATACATGTCTCTTCAGTGATGCTCGTGGCCAAAATATTTGAAATCCAAAGCTTATATAAACGATGACCGGTTTTCCTTCAATTACGATTAAAATGACCAGATTTTCTTCGATTTCTTTACTTTAAGACTCCGAAGATTTCCTTAATTTAAGACTCATCAGTAATGCTTGAACCGGGAAGCAATTTGTTTTGCAAACAATTATTATCTGTATATAAAGATATTTTTGTTAGAAATCAAACTGGTAAGTTAGAAAAAAAAACATATAAAGCAAGATAGTAGAACGTAAGATATTTTATTTTTATCGAGGACCTTGAATTTCAATCTTGTTGAAAGCTGAACAGACATGTATAGTACTACAATGGATAGGAGTGTTCAACTACTAAGGCATTGACCATAACGTTCTCATATCATCGTGAGACGTAGTTGTCCGACTAGACACTATAACAAATTATCGAACAGCTGATTCAGCCGGTTACAAATTTCCGATTTCATTAAAGATTCACAATACAAAGGGAACTAAAGCTCCTCTGCTTGAGCCCCTGCATAAATGTAATTATTGAATTTTTATTTAAAATTGTTGAAAGCAAAGTTTCATATGCGTTCTCGTACGACATAGGAAATACTGAATGACAGATAGATGGCCACACGAAAAAAAAATCTAAAACAAATACTGAAATGGTTAAAAACAACCTGAAAATGACGGATATATCATGTATCATGATAACTGTTAAAACTGTAAACTTGTGTTGTTTATAATACAAATTCGAGTTCTTTGTGTGCATCTTGTCAATATTTCATTTTATTACTTCTAAAAAACAATTGGTGTAGAAAATTCAGGGGAGGCAGTTGCCTCCCTGAACTGCCTCATAGGTAGTTACGGCCCTGCAATAGGACTTTTTCTACCACACACAGTTGGGGAGGGACCGTGCAAGGCTTCGATATTCTTACACTTGAGGAAATCAGAAAGCCAGTTACCAGATATCAGTTTTTGGCGATATACTGTATAATTGGATCGGCTACGAGTTATTTTGCACAGATATATTACTTTGATCCGTACTATAATTTATTTTACCTCCTATACATTTCTAGGAATATGATTGGTTAAGGCGTCCGCGTTGATACCGTGTATATTCAATATTAGGTTAGCAGGGAGGCGGGGCTTAATTAAATACACGGTTAGTAGTAAGAAGATGTTTTATGATAGCAAATGAGACAACTCTAGTCTAAATTCACCAAATAAAGATAGTCGGTAAGATAAATTCGTTACATAGTGTGTGCTAGTGACTGACTTCGCCCTCACCCCACATGGAATTTACTGACCCCGTATATATCATATAAGGTCATTAACACACTATGTAACTAATAATGTTTCTCAGTCATCTTGAAAAGTACATATTTAATATGGTGTTAACTGCATGAATACATATTGTTACATCTTGATGCTTAAGGTTTTAAACTTTATCATGTGAATGCAAATTATGACTATTAAACATTTAAAACCATCAGTTTCAATTTATCATAAAATATAAGATAATGTATGATTGGCACTACTATCAATCGTAATTGTATTATGTTTAGACCTGATGGCTTAACTTGCAGTACATGCAGAGTGAAGATAGCCGAAGCAGTTACCTGAAGACAACCATTGGATGGTTCACACTTGTCGACTGCTATGAATATAGTGTTGATTTGGGGAAATAGACATCCATTTTTGTACCAGTAGCTAAAATGATTTCCAATGATAAATAACAGAGATAACAATAATGTTACTTGCCATGTGACTATTTTTTGTCGTCGTACTACATTTTGGTAACATGATTTTAAACAATTGATGTCGTTTTATAAATTTCCAGTTTGGCCAATACTTTGTGTTTTAAGTACTTTAGTAATTATAAAAAATGCTATTGAATCGCAATTGAATATACATATATAGTCTCGACAAGTCTCAAGATTGATAAAAGCGTTAGAAAGCACAGCTATTTAAAAACTTTTCTTGCTTCTTGAATTTTAGTTATTTAGAATTGATCTTGATAAATTTTTCGCCCCTTTTCATTACATAAAAAAACATCTTATTTTCATACCAAGGAATTGTAAAGTAAGAAATATCTTTAATATCTTGTTCATACTAATATTTTGATTTTATTATACCCATAATCCTGATGCCATAAATGACTTCCGCCTGTAAATGCGTCCTTGCGGATAAACTTAGCGTGATAATGGTAAACTTCACCACCACCAAGCAACTGGAAATGTAAAGCATATGTAATTGCACATAGAATTACAAATGGTTGTATCTTGGCATAGTCAGGATAATCCAGACGTCAAACTCATTTTGCGGAACTGACTTTTTGAATTTGTTCTTACCTGTCTTGAATATGCATGAACTATTTACAACTGAACTCTAAAAATCGATTGTCAATCTATGATCTATCAGATGTGTGGTAGATAAACAAAATGAATTAACAACCGACCTTTTTCTAAATGTGGACAGTTTTGCTTGAAACGTATTGTTGACATTTTCTGATAACATTAAAAACTATTTTCAAAATTCATATCTTAGACTAGTCCTATCTTATTTAATTTCACAGCCGTTGGACGTCAGAGTAATCACGGATAACATTAAAAAATATTTTCAAAATTCATATCTAGTCCTATCTTATTTACTTTCACAGCCGTTGGAGGTCAGAGTAATCACGGACTATTCCAAATCTTGCTTTTTTTCAACCTAATATGCGTACTATTAGTATTCGTATCATTAGATGATCCTGCGGACACATATATTCTTTTTATAATTCATTTTGCTACATGTAATACAAAATCTGCATTTCGTTTGGATATTAAACTTTCAGCACGCTATCATATGTCTCCCCACCCTAACCAATAGCTAGTGAATGATTTTACCTTCTGACAGGAGTCTACAACCTTTCTACTTCTCGCCACAATACCTGTGACGTCATTTCCTGGATGACTCCATATTACAAGTTTGGCGTTTTTTCCCTTTCCATCGGGAATCTAAAATGTTCGAAAATGCACTCTTAAGGATGTACTTAGGTGATATTTGGTAAAAATTAAGGAAATTAAGAAATTAAAATTGATACTATAAACTGGTAGAGCATCAATTAAGGATAAAGATAAGCTAAAAATTTTAATAGGTCATGGACCTCCTTTTCGAGATATTTGAGATTTAAAATATGGCGGGAAAAGACTGACTCGGACTTTTACCTTATAATTGCATCGGTATCATTTGTGTCTCAAAACAAAAGAAAGAAAATCAAGAATCTTCTACAATTTTGGTAAATGACCTTTCATGAGATATTAAGTCTTATATGAAAAAATAAATGGGTGTTATGGGGCAAAATATTTTACATTGTATTGTATGGAAAAACACCAAGGAGTCCGAACATTTGATACAAATTCCCAAACTTCACCTAAGTACATCCTTAAAACAATTTAGCTAAATGTTGATTGAAAGGCTCTGGTGTATATTTTCACTTTAATGAGGTAAGAATGTTGAATGAAGTTTTTTTTGTGAAAATTTTGAACACACCATTACTCTGTAAACATGACAAAAATGAACTTTTTTAAGATAATGCAATTTTGGTACGATGTATGTATTATTTTTTTAGTCACATAAACACATATAGACCATGAATCAAATATATGCACAATTTATTTCTGAATGTCATTATTTTCATAAATATTACAAAAGTTAATTAAGATAATTATATAATATTGTAAGATAAGTGAAAAAGTTGACCATACGCCGTAACCATGTTTCTCAATAATATCGCTATCTTCTAAAACCCTCTTCACATTAGTCAGTTCCTCTTTGTCAAACATATTCCTGAAAGATATAAGTAAAGCAACATAAAGACTATAACTAGAATCGTTACGGAACATTTATCATATACTGAAAGATAACAACAATTCGTAAATATATGACTATTACAAAAGAAATCGTTTCTGTATCAACATTCGCCCCATTACATTTGGGATTGACCGTGCAGTTATATCATGAATATGGGAATATGGGTCACGACTATTGATAGAAACTTTGTACTCGCATGTCTTTTATGTTTCCTATTCAGAGGTAAGACTGATTTTAAATTACAACATTAGCAAATTGGCATAACATTGTATTCTTTTCCATCACTTCTCTAAAAAAATTGATAAGCCTACACTTTTTTACACAGATAATTCAACTAAGACAATGTTCATGCACCAAACTGACTTTTTTTACACTCGGACAAACGCTTACTCAATGCAAGTCAAACATGATTTTTTTTTAAACCTCGCATTCGCCTCGGTTGACTTTGGTATTTTTTGGTGTTATAACTGATCTGTCCAGACTTTGCAAATACACAATATGTACTTATCTATAACTAGATGCTAATTTTCACAAAATACACAACCTTTTAAAAACACTGTTTCAGTGCTTGAATTTTGTTTTTTTCAAAGACAGAAAAAAAAATTGAAATAATTTGATAAACTGGTGTTTTAAAGTTTAGAAAATAATTTTGTAATATACTGTAGTGAAAAAGTATAAACAATATGAAAGTTTATGGATATGAAAATGTCAAGGCCACCTCTTCTTTTGCTATGTCATAAATGGAAACAAAATCAGAAGGTTCCAGATCAACGCCACTTTGTAATGGCAGCTCTTCATATAAGTAGTCAAATTTGTCATTTTAACATCGTTTATAGCATATTCTAATGATTAAACCGTTTTTGTAGCATTCTATTGAATATATGTCAGAAAATTTCTCCTTTTTGTCCTTGTCGTTGAACAATTGATATTTTTAGGTCTGACCTTTGACCTCAATTTTACAAAAATGTGACCACTCTGGATTTTTACGGTCAAATTTTTCTTATTGTACACGTTTTCCTCTTTCTATCGATATATGATTTAGACGTGTGTTCTTCCGGAACATTAAAGTTTTAAAAAAAGAACTCTGGTTGCAGTACTATAATGTTAACGAAAAATTTGATATTTTATCGGACAAAAAAGATCGACCAATCACTTTTAGGGAGCTACCATTTGATTTTTATGGGGGGCTAGGATGAAAAATTTTGTCCTGCATTTTTTTTAGATGTAATCTCTGTCCTGCCTTTTTATTTTTCACTCTAATCGGTCCTGCCTTTTTTTTTTCGTTTATCCTGACTTTTTTTACCTAAATTGTCCCCCCCCCATAAAAATCAAATGGTAGCTCCCTTAGAATAAAATAAAGAAATTGGTTCCGCCGGATTTGCATCAATCTTTTGAGCCAATAAATTCTAAATGCATCATTTTCAAACGCATTTACATTCTCTTTGGTCTTTTTATTAAAGGTTGATTCGAATAATGATCGTTCAATTTTGTGCAAATGTATACGGGTCTAATTTACGTGTGTAAAATTTGACGTTAAACGAGATAAGTTGCACTCTTTATAAGACTTTTAATTTCCATACAAACTTCTAATTTTTTTTTATAAATGAAGACTACGGTCTCATTCTATTCTTAGAGGCTTTATTCAGAAGCGTTTCGCTCGCAATCAATTCACTCTCCAGGGCCGTAACTAGCCTCTTATAATATTGAGGCAAAATATATTCGCCGAGCGTAGCGATGTGAAAAAAAAATTGCGTGGGGTCTCGGGGCCGCTTCAGGCTCCAGAAGCTCTGAGAAAAATAACTCAAGATCGTGCATTCTGAGCGTTTCCCGGACTCTTTCTTACATTGAAACGCTATTAATTTTAAGCTATTTCTTTTAACAATATTCTTGTCTCAAAGCAAAAACTCTTTGTAATTTAAGACTTTTAGGTTTTACGGGGACAACATTTAAAGTAGACGGATATGTAGAATAAAGCAAAAACCGAAATTCTCATAATCATTGTGTCTGTCTGTACTTGTCTTGTATTGTGCTTAATTCAGACTTTGGTGATTTTTTTATGGCTAGATTGAAATAGAGTGACAGTGCAGTATTATATTTTAAGTACTAGAACTGCTTAAGTCGACACTAAGGACCATCTTGACCTTGTTTTATGGTATTAATGATTCTTTTATTGTTGAAGACCCTCCATCAACTATCAAGATGAAGAATAGGGAAAAAAAACTTTGGCCATTGATCTTTCGTATTTTTTCTATGCATTGACTTCGTGTGAGATAAGGTCCTGTGCACGTTTACTCCATATTCCTTTTTTCTGTTTAAGAGTCTTAACACGACTTCGTGCAAGTTTAATCCTTCAATGTAAAAGGTCATATGGCAATACATTGACTTTTTTTAAAGATGATTTGATACCGGGAAATTGGTGGTCTTACTTTAATTTAAACCATGTCAGCTATCTAGTTTCATCTACAAAAAGAGACTAAACCCCTAACGGGAAGGATTGTGCCTGATGTTCATATGATGAAATCATAATCTTTCAGTCAGTTTAGTTGAAGTCTGGAGCTGGCATGTCTAGTAGTCTGTTGTTATTTATGTATTATTGTCATTTTGTTTATTTTCTTTGGTTACATCTTCTGACATCAGACTCGGATTTCTCTTGAACTGAATTTTAATGTGCGTATTGTTATGCGTTTACTTTACTACATTGGTTAGAGGTATAGGGGGAGGATTGAGATCTCACAAACATGTTTAACCCCGCCGCATTTTTGCGCCTGTCCCAAGTCAGGAGCCTCTGGCCTTTGTTAGTCTTGTATTATTTTAATTTTAGTTTCTTGTGTACAATTTGGAAATTAGTATGGCGTTCATTATCACTGGACTAGTATATATTTGTTTAGGGGCCAGCTGAAGGACGCCTCCGGGTGCGGGAATTTCTCGCTACATTGAAGACCTGTTGGTGACCCTCTGCTGTTGTTTTTTATTTGGGCGGGTTGTTGTCTCTTTGACACATTCCCCATTTCCATTCTCAATTTTATTTGATATAAAGTTCAATTCTCCATGCAGAAACGACAATTTTTTTTTATGTCCAGTAGCATCGTATATTCTTAAAATAGTTTCTCGTACAATGTCTGGACATCGGTGGACATGCAACATGGCAAAACCACAGTTTACGAATGAAAATCAACACTCTGCAGACTATAGTTATAAAGTAGGACAATAAATGAACAAAAGACAAACCCGGGACACAGAAGTACAAACAATAGACCATCAACTCTGAAAACTAAAAGTAAAATAGAAACATGGATCTCGAAAAACATGCACGGGAGACATCAGAGAGACTTGCAAGACACTTTCCGTGAAAAACAATTCAAGTTGATATAAGGACAATCCTGTTTCTTTTTTTTTTTTTTTTTTTTTTTTTTTGGAAATTTCCAACATGAGGCATTTGCCTCATTTGCCTCAATGTAGTTACGGCCCTGCTCTCATAAATAATCGTTAACCATTGATAACACCATCTTAAAAAGTGAAAAAAAAACCCGGTAGTTTCGTTTAAATGCAAGTACCTAAAATGAAACTGTCAATGTTTATTAGCATTTTATCATGCTTTTATGCATTAAGGCTGACTGTCTAAGAATTCACTCTTGTTTACACTGCAGTATACTTGACTTCCTCATAATTGTATTCGAAAAATTACCTGACAATGATGTATCCATGGTCGTTATAGGCTGCTCGCACCTCTGGTGTTATATCAAATGTCTCGGTATATTTATATTCTAGCAAAATTAAAAAAATAATAACTTCATTTGAAAATATGTAAACTGATAAAATTGCTACAATCCACTTTGGACTCATTTGCAATCATACCATACATCTATAAAATTATATTCATATCTTGTTTTACGTTAAAACAGAGAACTGAAAAAGAAAATAAAGCCCCTCTGATTGAATTAGTATTCAATTATGACAAGTCACAAAATATAACAAAAAATTCACAGAATAAAAAAAAAAGGTATATTTTTACTAATTTATGGTATTTTCAACCAGTTTTCTTTAAAATAATTAATGTGGTTTATTATGAAAATAAAAAAAAGACCGTGACTGACAGTGACTTGAAAGCAAGGTCACCATGCAGACGAACTCTTAATATATTAAAATACTCACCAGGGTTTGTCATGTTGCTTAAAGGTTTATGTTTACTGAAATAACAGATGATATGTGTGGTATAGTGTGAAATTTATTGCAGGTAAATATGACATTTGGGATTTGGGATTTGCTATAAAAATCGGACACACTGCTAAGATGTTTACTGGTTTGTATCCTCTATTTGTGCATGGCTTGCTTGTTGACTCTCACATCTCACTTACCGACAAGCTGTCGACCTATAAGTATATATTGTCTAACCTTCGTGTATCGAACTCCAAAATGCTCTCCAAACCCTTTGCATTTGTTTGCAACTGTCGCAAGTAAGTCATAAGCCTGTTCTTCAGTGGTTGTCGTTTGTTGATGTGGTTCGTGAGTGTTTTTCTTCTTCATTTTTTTTATATTAATTAGAAAATTGTTTTTTCTGTTGAAATTGTATTACACTAGTCATTTTGGGGTCCTTTATAGTTTTCTGTTCGGTGTTGGGCAATGCTCCGTATTGATGGTCCTACTTTGACATATAATTGTGAACTTTTTACATATTTGTTATTTGGATGGAGAGTTGTCTCATTGGCACTCAAACCACATCAATTTGTTTTTGTCCTGTAAGCCATCAATTCACTTTGTACATGTATATCATCCATAACTGACCTATGCTAAAATTAAATCTACCATTGGAATATTTATGAAAGATTTGACACATTTTCATGCAAATTGAATGCCTATCGGGATTGAAGACAATATTTTGTCTAAGTCCGCCATAAAAGTAAAAACGTACTCGTCACGTATACCACTAGATGTAAAATTAAGTTCGAAAAAAATAAAATGGTATGATATTTGAATCTGTCAAATGATTGTACGAATCTTAAATCTAAAGATTTTTGCTTCTTTTTATTGGTATTTTAATAATATACTTACATATAGTTCGGATCAACACATTTTCTATCTCTTGGACCAGTGCACTTTTTATTTGTAATCCACTGTGTTGATAATGTGTTATCTGTTCTAGATAACAACTAGATATCAGATATATCATTCATATGAACTTACAGAAAATGATATAAATAAACTAAGTCACTATAACTTCGTATTTTTTATTTTGCCGTTTTAACTATTTTGCTTAACTCGAGCGTCTATTTGACGAAACGCGTGATTGCAGTGGAGGATCCAGTATTCTTGGAAAAGACGTAGATTGAAATCGTTCGGCGAGCCGAGAGAACTTTTATTTTGACATTGTTTTGTTAAATTAAACATCATAGATTTCTTGATGTCAACAAGATGTACGGACATTTAATGAAATGTACAATAAGACCGACAGGAAGAAAGACAAAAAAAAGCAATTTTTATCCAAATGTATTGTTGAAATGTTTCACCAAACAAGGGAAGTAAGTGTTCCACTCAACCAGGGAAGTGAGTGGTTCAAAATCAACCAAAGATACGAATGACTCTGAAATGACAATGCAGTTGTAAATGGCGATCGAGAAATGGAGACATAAAGGTCACACACAACAGGCAGGTTGCAGTCGGTCCTTGAAAAAAGTACTCTGTATACCAATTCGTCGAAACAGACATTATACGATCACATCGCTCCATTTAGTCTGAACTCCTTTAAAACATTTGGAAACGCAAGAATAGTGATTCAAATGCCAACAAGAGTTAATGGCGGCGTCACACATTGGCGTATAGACCGGCGTGCACCAAACGTACAGAGAAAAATGACAAAGTCGGTATACGTAAGTTGCACGCCTGAGGAACGCTAAGCAATCGTTTAACGCGCTACAGATAAGTTTGAGACACGTTTAGGGCACGTTGTATACGCTTTAAGGTCGTTCGACTTTAACTAAAACTTATGCGGGTGTGTATAAAAAACCACCCCATAATAGAACGTCCAAGATACGACCGGGACCCGTCTCAAATACGTTCAAGAAACTTTTTTTCTTCGTAGCGTGCATTCCATCTAAACGTTAGACAAACGCCAGGCATACGCAACCATACGGTTCTTGAACGCTGATAAACGCTTAGGTACGCTTCTCGTACGCCCAATACACGCTTAAAGCTCGTTGTGCACACGTTACAGATATGATTGACAGGTTGAATGCATCCAAAATTACTAGCGTATTGGCAGCGTACATGATTTTTTAACACGCCCGGTGAACGTCAGAGCTATACGTTGATGTGTGACGCCGGTGTAAGGCACGCGCCATATATGATTTTATGATTATGGTTAATCCATATATAATTCAAACCTAAACTAAACAAAAGGTCTCTTACATTGGATGCCAAATTTGTTTTGCCATTAGAAGCATCAATACATAAAACTTTATATACATCATACACAATATTTGGTTGGTCCTTAATTAAATGCAACCAATATTTAACAAATCTATATTTTCTTGAAATACACATCGGGAAGTGTCCGAGTTCACCACATAAAAACAAAATTGGTACAGTTTTACCCAAGTTGAGTATATATCGACAAAAACGATTATGGACAGATTCTACATCGTAGGCCCGATGAAATCCCCACACCTCGGACGCATAGTTCAGAACGGATCCAACCATACTATTGAATAAAAAACACTGTTGACTTGTCCCAATGAATTCTCTTTTCATCGAGTTGATTAAAGATGATAGAGCTTTAGCTCCTTGTTGTGGCATTCTTTTTTGAGTTTGAACAAATTTACCATTGAAATATAGCAGCATACCAAGGTATATATATGATTTGACGATTTCAAGTTCTCGGCCTTCGAAATAAAAATGGTCAGTTACGGGCTTCCAACCATTTCGAAATACAACAATTTTTGTTTTGTCCGTATTTACAGTTATATTACATCTCCTACAGTAGAATGAAAGTTTATCTAATAAAATTTGCAATGCATCGGGAGACTTTGCTAGCAGAACTGTATCGTCAGCAAATAATATCAAATATATAAGGTAACCATTAAGTTCGAATATGTCACCATTATTATCCACTTGTATATCACTGATTATATCGTTAATGAAAAAATAGGAACAGGAGAGGAAAGAGTGGTTCCCCTTGTTTCACTCCAAGAAAATTTACAAACGCATCAGATAAGTCGTCTTTCGTTCTAATTCGTAGACGCACGGTTTCATATACTGCTTTAATAATTGTTCTAAATTTCCCACTGACTCCACTTTGTAGTTAACTTGTACCAGAGAATTCTCCGAATTACCTTATCAAAGGCTTTGCGGAAATCGACAAAAGCACAATAAACTTTAGACTTCTGGTGTAGTATGTGTGATATGATTCAATGTAAAATGAATATGACATCAACAGTTGACCGGCCTGGTCGAAATCCGAACTTATTGTCAATAAGCTTTTCTTCGTCATCAGCTCAATTGATCAATCTGTTAGTCAAAATAGATGTAAAAATTATTGACATCACACTTACTAGAATTATAGGACGGTAATTATTTGGGTCGGATAAGTCTCCACTTTTTGGAACTGTTATAAGGATTCCTTCTGTCCAAAAACCAGGGAAAATTTCCCTATTGAATATGAAATTAAGCATTTTCAAATTCGGAGCAAAAAAGTTCGGCCCGGCAATAAACATTATTACACGTCCATTTATGGTGTAGCCGAGGACAATACATATCCCGCCCTGCACTACAGACTTATATTTTTCAGCTACGAGATAAAAATTATATAAAAAAAATCTACAGTATGATTTTTTTTGTTCAATCATTAATGAAAGTGAAAAAGTGAAATAACAATTCAATTTTAGCAACCACTATGGTTCAATTTTGTCAAATTAAGCTAAGAAACATTGATGATAAATTATTCACTTTCAAGTGAATAATGCGACCTCATTGAATCCGTATTCCTGTGAATTTCAATTAAACCATTTAGCTAGAGATAGATTATGCACGAATTGTGCGTGTTCAGTTATTTCAAGGGAAAGGAATACCAACATTGAAAGTGAAACAAAGGTAAATCATTTTATTAACTGACTCGATCCACAAAAAAAAAATCATACTAGCACCGGTAAAATAGGATGGTTACCATATACTTTTAATCAATATTATGAAATTAAACAAAGAAAAATTCAACTGTACGAGTTGCGCTTTCTATTCATACCTACAGTTTATATCTCTTATATGACCATCGGAGGTCTTCGGAGAACAACTTGATAGTCAAGACTAAAATACACAGGAAAGGAAGCTACATTTTATCGAGTCCATGCCCTGTAAATTGTTGATTTTAAGACTTTTTTTTTTTAATTTTGATAAATGTTTTACATGGTTATTAATCAAATATTAGAATTTGAGTCAAAACGGTGAACATGAATTTGACAGCTAGTGCCCCTTTAATTTGTAATATGAGTACATACAATTATATAGATAGGAATGCGTGTCATGCAGGAGTAAAGAAGTTCAATCGGACGCTAAATGGTAAAAGACAACAACAACACAAACGTATCGCACATGTTATAAAGCATTGTTTTTGTTCCGTCTCTGATCTATAGACAAAACTTTATCTATCTATCAGTGTTAGAGATAACCTTCAAGACATTTGACCGCAATAAGAAGACGAAACTTATTCATAAGATATGGCATTTCATAAATTTGTTTATATTGTGGTTATTCTGGAACTATGGTATCGCGAATGTTTGTGTGCTTACCAGTATCCCGAACAATACGTTATGGAAATGTTGGGTATAAAACTAAACTTGTTAATAACCAATTAAATATAATTGATTGATGGTTACGTCGTTTGACATTTTTTGAAGGACGAAACTTTTGATGTATACAGTAAAAAGCCCTTTTTCTGTTTTTAGACAACCTTAATGATAGACTGACGATGATGCAGAAAGAAAACACCTATCTTAGGGATGAGTTTGAGAACCTAAAAAGGGAGTGTTTACGACCCAAAGATAAACAGCAGATGACAGATACCCGCAAACGTATTCTCCTAGCAGGTAATTCTTTACAGAATATGATAAAACAAGAGGCTCTCAAGAGCTGAGATAAAAAAAATATTAGTATACTAAACGCCAATTTAATATCAGGATTTGAAAGGTAAACATTTTACTTTCGAAAAGGCAAGAACAGAGCATGCAAAATATAAAACATGGGTCAAATATATAAAACTGTCTTGACCTTCAAACGGAACTGATCCTTTAACCCAGTTTTAAAGGCCAACGCGTCGGTCATGAAATATAACAACAAAGTTCATACGCCAAAATAAAAAAAACCTACGTACGACAACGGTCTTCTTCATTATTCGACACGATTTCAAAGATATAGTATTACGTAAAGACATTCGTGGTCTGGTGCCAATAATTGAGTCCGTTAATCTCATTCATATTTGTTATGTAACATTTACAGTATGATTGTTGCAGAGCGTATATTTTTTTTTTATAAATTGAATTCAGATTTACATATTTTATTTTTTTCATTAATTATGGATAAATAAATATATATCTATAAATATATGATCTATTCTTGCTAGTTATTATTCGGATGCCTTAGTTTGGATTAGTAAAACGTATACAGTAAACTAATTATCTTATAATGCATTTAATTTGCATTATTAAATGGCAAACGATGCTTTCTTGATGTGGTTTCATATACATGTATTGTTTTTTATGATGTATATCTACATGTAGTTTATTTTCTTATTGCATATATCCATATGTTAAAAACAAATGTATCTATAAGATACTATTGATATACGCAGCACCGTTCTTATTCAGGTCCAGATTCTCAAAGAGTAGCATTTTCTGTAACCTTAACACACAACGCAGTTTTGGGGTACCATACACCTATTGAATTCGATAGAATACTCACCAATGTAGGAAATGCATACGATTCAAGTGATGGTCATTTTATTGCTCCTATCAGGGGATTGTATCTCATGTCTGTTTCAATAATGAACGTTGAGGGTCACTCAGAGCACACGGAAATAGTACGAAATGGCGTGCAGTTGGTTGCCATGTACTCCGATGATGACGACTACAGTATGGCGAGTCAAACTATTGTAGTTTTGCTTGAGACAGGTGACAAAGTTTGGGTAAGAAGACTTTTTGGAGGATCAGCTACTATTCTTGGAAAACCAAACGAACCATACAACACATTTTCTGGAGTACTTCTTTTTGAAATGTAGGATCAATTTGCATCTCATACAAATACAAATTGATCATTTTGTTTTTCTTTGTTCTAATAACTGATTAGAGTGGATAGTAAAATTTTTGTTGGCGTAACGGTTCTTTGGAACCTTCATGCTGAATTTAGAATGATGAATAAAAAAGAAGATGTGGTATGATTGCCAATGAGCATCTCTCCACAAAAGACAAAATAACACAGGAATTAACAACTATAGGTCACCGTACGGCCTTTTAACATGATAAAAAAGGTAATATTTAGAAGGTTTTAACACTAAACTCATGCAGACAGCTTGAGTCTAGTGGTTTTAACTATATTTGATCCCTTTTAGCCGAACTTACATATAATTTAAAATTGAATTTCTTGGCATAACTACAATTAAATTTTGTAGCTATTATGTGTTCACCATGATATCACATGTGCATGATATGGTTCGATTCTTTTTCTCATTGGGTTCTGTGTTTAACTGTGTTCCATAGTGACAACTTGACATCAAATTCTTTAAATTAATATAACTATGATCACCCTCAAATCATTTATTCAAGATTTAAATAAATGTATATAAATATACAGTTAAAAAAAAGCAACCAATTTTATGTATTTCCAATATAATGGTTCTACTTAAATATTGTTCTCCACTGATGGTGTCAATCTTTGATTCCTGAAATATACACGTGCATCACTTGGTTTTAATGTTTGAGATGCTTTATAAATTGTTTTCTATACAATTCTACTATGTTGCAACATAGTGGTAATTTATACTTATTTTGGTTTGACAAAAAGAAACCTATAATATGCTCACATCTAACAGCAAGCTATAAAGGGCCCCCAAAATTACTAGTGTAAAACCATTCAAACGGGAAAACCAACGGTATAATCTATATAAAAAACGAGAAAATTCTATTATTTTAGTGCAAGATTTTGTAAATGTGGGTGATTGTTTCTGAAAAAAGCAATGTGTATGCATTTTTTCAAAGGATCCTTTAATTGTTAACTTTGATCCATGGAGAAAATCCTCTCTGATTTGGATTGCAAAACAATATCGAAATCTTAATACAAAATGTCAAGTGATTCCACAGAAAATCATTGCAATGTATTTGATAAATCTGAAAGTTTTATTAATGTCTATAATATTTTAAATGCCACACCATTAAACATTTTTGAATCTCAAAATGTGGAAATATCTTTTGCATTATTTTATTATAAAATGAAATTTTACATCATAGAGTAACACTGTATAAATATCAGACCAACGAAACTATTGCAACAGTCTGTACATGTGTGGTTACAAAATGTAATTGAATTTCTAGAACATCAACTATAGTTATTTGACTGCAATTGTGTACATACAGAGACCGAACAAGCAGTTTGAATACTGTGTGGTTAGCTAATATATTATATATAGAAGATAAAAGCTAATCTCAATATGCATTGTTACATTATCGCAAATCAATAAATTTATAAATTTGGTTAACATCATAAATGTGAATGTGACTGCAACATGTCCTTAACCAGTTCGGTGGCATGTAAACTGGTTCCCCAACTCATAGCAATCCCAACGCCACCATGTCCGTAGTTATGAACGACCTGGAACAAGTATTATAAATTATGTTAAGATATATTTATCATATTTCATAATTTTTTATGATTATTTTCACACATTTTTGTATTAAATATTCGGAAGCGTATACTTAACACGTTCTCATCTAAAATTAGAAATTCTCATATGCCACTTAACTTATTTTTGTGTGAAAAGGCTACAACATTTGGGATTATTGATATATTTCGCGTTAAAAACTCACTGTTTAGCATTAACAATATTTGTTTGTCATCTTTTGGCAAGATTTGTGATCTTTCTTTGTAAATGCGAACCAAAATTTCATCATTTTATCATAAACCTTTTTCATAGGATGCTAGAATGAACTATTTTAACACCAAGGAAATAGTTCAAGTAAATAAACCTTAAAAAGATACTCATTCTGCATTTTTGTTATACTTTTATGTCATTTTTTAAATATATACATAACGTAGCATTTACCCATCTTTATTTCAGATGTTTCAATAAAAAGTATGCTAAATTAAGTCTTTTTTCTCTTACTTGTATTTGTCAGGTCTGTATGCCTGCATACAACTCTGGTGTATGCTAAAACCTCACTGTATGTGTATACTAGAATTTGTCAGGTCTGTATGCCAGCATACCGACCTGGTTAATGCTAAACTCTCACTCTATGCATATAAACGTATTTTTCAGGTCTGTATGCTAGCATACCAACCTGGTTAATGCTAAACTCTCACTCTATGCATATACCAGCATTTTTCATGTCTGTATGCTAGCATACCGACCTGGTTAATGCTAAACTCTCACTCTATGCACATCCTATAGTATTTGTCAGGTCTGTATGCTAGCATACCGACCTGGTGTATGTTAAACTCTCACTCTATGCATATATACTAGTATTTGTCAGGTCTGTATGCTAGCATACCGACCTGGTGTAAGTTAAACTCTCACTCTATCCATATACTAGTAGTTTTCAGGTATGTATGCTAGCATACCGACCTGGTTAATGCTAAACTTTCACTCTATGCATATACTAGCATTTTTCAGGTCTGTATGCTAGCATACCGACCGGGTGTATGTTAAACTCTCAATCTATCCTTATTATGAGTTATATACTAGTATTTGTCAGGTCTGTATGCTAGCATACCGACCTGGTGTATGTTGAACTCTAACTTTCTGCGTATATAAGTATTTGTCAGGTCTGTATTCCTGCATACAAATCTGGTGTATTTAGAACCTTTAATATATTTATTTTGGCATAGTTAAGGTCTGTATGCCTGTATACGAACCTGGGATATGTAAACCAATTTATTTTGGTGTTTTTTTTCTGCTAGGTACTTGTATGCCTGCATGGATTCTAAAATTTTATTCTGGATTCATGTTTGTATTGGCAAGTCTGTATGCCTGAATGCTAAGTATTTATTGAGTAGTAACATTTCTTATTTAATTATGTTTGCATACCTCCCTTAGAAAATAAGGAGATGTGTATGATTGTGAAATGAAAAGGTCGAATTACATGGATGTAAGGAATTACTTATGTATAGCCTTCAACTTCATTTGAATTTGAAAGAAAGCTCTTAATTCTTAACTGCAACACTCAGGGGTTTATTCCCGTATACTAACCCGCTTTTCAATAAACTCTTGTAAAACAATGGAGTTTATGGATTTGATTGTCGGCATACCAACATATAATTCTATACACATTGGAACATTAAAGTTTGCATATTTGTTTGACATTTTCAGTTCACGGTATTCTTGCATACAACACTGGTGTACGGTGAAAGCTTATTTTTCTTGCATGGATACATACAAGCTTTTATTGATTGCTTGTATACCAATCTATGTTTTATTGAATTGCAGTTTTACATACATTCTAGTATTGTCAAACCAAGCTGGTGTTCAGTAAGCTTGTGTATGGTTTGCCCCTGTCTTAAATGTCTGCATATTTGGTGGCACTTATTAGATATTACGCAAGCTGAATGGTTTGCATTCTAACCAGCCTTATATTGTATTCATATTTTGAATTGCAAAACTATCATTTTTCATCATTCTCTAAGTTATAGACTTCAAGAGGGGCGAAAGATACCAGATGAACAGTCAAACTCATAAATCGAAAATAAACTGACAACACCATGACATGAAATATACAAATTAAAGTACACAAAAAAACAGCATAGAAAACAAACACAGTCTGAGCAACACGAACCCTAACCTAAAACTGGGGATGATCTCAGGTGCTCCAGAAGGGTACGCAGATACTGCTCCAAATGTCCAACAGTGGCACCGTCGGGTTGCTCATGTTTTTACAAATCTGATAACTAGCTTTATACAGTAAGTCAAATTCATGAAAAGAGAAGGGCATTGTAGTTATGACGTGAGAAACATATATCCGATATCATCTGTGAAACGGTTATTCCATAACGGTCAAACAACTATATACTATGGTAACAATTGTGTATACACTGGAGTTGTAAAAACAAATCCTTCAACCAGGAAAGCCAAAGAATTGATGCCTTTTCTAGTGAAGCCATGCATACATTATTAGCAGGAACAGCAAAAAGACTGGTGTTGTTCATTGGTGTCATAGTTTTCTAGGAAGGCATTGGTTTAACCTATCCAGTCACTAAGAAGTGTTACAATTAAATTCATAAGCAACACATAAATAGTTACATGAAAGGTATAGCCAATGTTTGAAAAATGCTGAAACGAGAAATGGAAACTACATATTATATACATATATATACATATGCGAGTAAATATTTTACACTTCACAAATTTAACATTGATGTGGCGTGGTCAACTACATCAAAGATTTGATGGTCAATTATACTTAATTTGTTGAATGATCTTTTATCTTGATTATTAAATGTGACAGTTTGCATGTACGGTACATTAGTTGCACAGTAGAATTGTAATAACATTTGGACGTTTATCAAAGCAAGGTTTAATGTAATTTAAGGACAGTGGTTCATAGCACGATTTTGTAAGAAACTTTTTGCATTGATCACTTATATTGGTGTAGTAGCTTGAAGTATCAATTAAGTTGCGATATAGATTATAATGAAGTAACATGTTGTTTTATAGAGTTGGAACTAAGTAACGTTTTGTATTGGAATTTATAACTGTGAACCTGGGCTGTGAACCTGTTAAATATATCGTATATACATGTACATGTGATTAAACATGTGAACATTAAACAGACTTCGTTACTAGTATATAGACGGTAGTGTGTCTATATATATATTTGGTGAAATATTTAATAGCTATTTCCTTATGTAAACGGGCAAGAAGGATTAGATCCCAGATATATATATCCAAAATAATGACTGTCCAAAATACACAGAACAAAGACCCGTTTAGCGTTACATTTATATCACAATTACTGATTTTAAAGTTTATATGAACTAAGGGTTCTTTATAGTGGTTGAATTGAACTCGTTCCCTTGAAAAACAAATTGTCGCCATGCATGTGATTGATTGAAGATCAATGAAATATGTCATTTCCTTAGTAACATTCATTTTTCCAATTTAAACACTCTTGACAAATAGACAAGATGCAAATTATTGCAAGAACATAGTCAGTGATTTATTTAAGTACTTCATCTTGACAGTCGCTGCATGATTTTCAAAAAAAAAAATAACTTACAAGGCCAAGACGACACCCTACTGACGAAGTGGTTGTCTTAAAATTCCACATTACAGCAATTTTGCGCCTGTCCTAACTTGTAGCAAGGAACCTCTGGCCTTTTTTTTTCTTATAATGAATTTTGCGCAATAATTGCATGCTTTGTAAATGACACAAAAATGGAAACAAACTGCAAAACCTGCAAGACACAGACATTAATATACTTAATTTTTTTCAAATTGTCGAGTAAAAAATGCTGCTTTTCAGAAACGATCTTTAGTGCCAGGAAACGCGCAGAATGCAGGATTTTAACGCTATGAACCCCAGAGCTTCTGGGGGCCTTGAGCGGCCCCCATACCCTCTGCCGTAAGACGCTGGCGGAACACTTCCGTGTCCCCATGTCTAATTTGCCAAAAAACGTACCATTACTTATGGGCCTGCTACGCCTATGTATTAGTGAAATAAAGTATCTGAAATATCTTCAAAAAGATCTTCATAAATTACCCCGTTACAGTATTAATGTCTATTGATTTAAACAGTCTAGTGGCGGATTAAGATATTTTCATAAAGGGGGAGGGGGTTCCAGCCAAGGTTCAGTAATTCCTATATAATCAACCAAATTTTTCCCACAAAAGGGGGACAGGTACCTTTTGTATCCGCCTATGCTATGGGACCCAACATGAAAAATAAGAAATAATAATGTATAAAAATAACCACAACGGTTAAATGAAATCGTGAAAAATGTACAAAAACAGCTAGGTTTACTTACCATAAATATATCCGACATTCTGTTTTGCTTCTGGTTTATTCAAATCAAGATAATAGAGCGTATTTTTGTCCATTTTCTTCTCCGTGAGGGTAACTCCTTCATTGATCATTCAAATTGTTTACATTTATAAATGACGTCATCTAGATGGAGTGCGTGACTCCGCAGATAAATAGTCCTTTTTTCTTTGACTTTTTAATAATTACCAATACCAAGTATAAACAAAACAGGTTGTTTTGTAATCAATTGCTATTATTCTAACATCAGTACTGCTAAGTAACTTGTGTAAGTCAAGGCTATCCGTCTAAATCCCTCCGCCTCACGTCAGAAGGTCCCTGACGTCATATAAATTTTTGTCAACAACTTCGAACTTGGAACCTTGTACAAATTATGATCGCCTCATTTTTCCGTAATTTTAATTTGCAAACAAAACCGATAACTGCTAGGTCAATAAATCGATCATAGTCATGGAACTTAAGAATTGGTTTTCATTTATAGATTTACAACAGTGAACGCTTTACCGGTTTGCCTTGCAAATTAACCGGCGCTTTTCTGTTTACCAACGGGAGAAAATAAAAAGGTCAGTGGTAGCCTAGTTTAAAAAAAAAAAACTTGAAATCGGCAATAAAGTAAAACCACAACTATACTGACGTAAAGGATTTTTTTAAACACCCAGGTTCGTATGCTATCATACAGACCTGTGAAATACAACATCTGATTCAATATTTGCTGTTCTGCATACACCAGGTGCGTATGCTAGCATACATACCTGAGAAATACAATGTATTAATTAAATGTAGACATTAGCATACACCAGGTACGTATGCTAGCATACAGGCCTGAGAAATGCAAGTTAATTTATTACAATTCAGTTCAGCATACACCAGGTGTTAAATATGCCAGATTCACGATTTCCAAGTGCTCGATAAAATAAAAATGTGTTTTTTCCTTTATTTTTCTCTTTTTGCATAAGTTTGTCTTATGAGCAATAATTCGACCTATTTGAGTACGAATTATGACAAATTACCGTTAATGAGAATTTCTAATTTTAGATGAGAACGTGTTCCTTAAAACAATTAAAAAAACTTTTAAAAACCTTTTGACTTTTTAAAGATCCTTTAATCTAGACTAAATGGGTGCAGAATTTTTCAATATAATTTAATAAACGCAACAGTAGTATACTGCTGTTCGAAATTCATCAATCGATGGAGACAAAAACAAATCCGGGTTACAAACTGAAACCGAGGGGAACACATTGACTATAAAAAGAAAACAACGAAACAACAGAAACACTGACGTGAACAAAAACAAACAATAATGCAGCACACACAGAAACGAACTTAACTTGTCACTCCTGGAGCGACATATCTGAAAACGGGATCGATGAGAAATTGGTTTTTAATTAGATAAGGAATTTTCTCGCTGTCTTGATGGCCAATTGGTGGCCTTTTCTTGTTTTCTGCTCTTTGGTCGGGTTGTTAACTCCTTGTGACAATTCTCAATTCTAATGTAATATAACTAACAAGTTTTGCTGTTTTTTTATGCAATCAAAATCCATGTTTTGCAGCATAGAAATTATGAGATACTAGAAGGAAAATTTACTACAGTTTTAATGTAAAAAGAAAAAGAAGATGGAGGTTTAAAGAAGAAAACATAAATTTCACAGAAGTCAAAATTTTCAATATCAAGATGTTGAAAATTTGCCGCGTTCTTATAGTCACAAGACATCTTACTGACTTAAAAAAATTATAGTCTTAGAAACTTCAAAGTTAATATCATAAGATTTTAAAAGTTAGATATACACGCCAGTTGAACATGTAAAGTAAATTCTGTACTTGAGTATGTAAAATTTTGACTATACAAAGAAGATATATCCAATTAGTTTTATAGCATTGTCATTAATACATTTTTGTATTAAACAAACAAAATTAGGCAATATGTGCTATTCACATTTGTCAATTGTCGGTGAAATTGATATACGAAAAATAGTTAAACATTATGTTTTCATAGAAAATGTTTCATTAATTCGTTGTGTTCTGCGCCCTCTATCGGTCTGTAGCAATCGGAGTTCGACTAAATATAACAACTGACATTATTTGGGTTAAAGTATATGCTGCTTTATTTCATGTAATTAAATGATTAAAATCAATGATAACATTGCTTTAAAAATCTTGTGAATTGGCGTTCATGTACACCGTAAATATTGCGGCGTCCTGGCGCGTTCCAATTTATCGTGTTTGGTCTTTTAACGCATATGTTCAAGAACAGTGTTCTGAATTGAACACTTTAATGATATAATACTGGTAATGGGGAGTGAAACAATATTTCATAGCTTCAGAGAAGGCTTCATTCGACATCTATGATCCAAAAGATCCTGAATTTATTGATTCTGTGAAGTTTGGTTAAAGTAAGACGGTCCTTAAATGATTATGCACGATTCTTCATTTAACCAGTTGATTTTGTTACCAACAAATACAGAAACACCTCAAGCGTTGGTAACATGTTACAACATCTTGAATGGAGCAGTCTCTCTGACAGAAGAAAAGACTCCAGATTGATAATGCTTTACAAAATTGAACACGAAAAGGTTGCAATTCCTAAAAATAATAAATTAATTCCACAAAAAAGACAAACAAGACATTCTAACTCGAACAGCTTCCAAATTCCATCCTGCATAACACAGTACAGAAAAGAATCCTATTTTCCAAGAACTATTACCGACTGGAACAAACTACCGGATAACATTGTAAATTGCACTTCAGTAGACTCTTTCAAATCTTCAATTTCAAAGCATCAATATTAACTCAATTACAACATCTTACTTTATTATACAAAACATTTTATTTTTTTTATTTTTCGTATTTTTAAAAAAATGTACATTTTTCAATCTATGTCTTGTGAGTTTCCTCCTGTGACATAATCTTCAATTTGTTGAAAGCGGTCACTATATTGTAGAATAAAATAGAATAGAATAGAAAATGTGCTCCTATTGTCATTTATTAACATACGAGAGTACATTGTATACATAATTGAACAGAAGAAAGCTATAAAACGACTAAATATCATTATTTGAAATTTTACAATCATACCTTTAATTTTCCAGTTGACAAGTTCATTATTTCAGGTTCTAAACGTAATGGACTCCTTGATGGGCGCAGACCTACCCATTCACTGTCTATTTGCGCCCCCTAAAACAGGAAAATTAAACTTTGCATTACGTTGTATTGAGCTAAAGAACTTAGTGTCACAAATAACAAGAAGCTGCTAAGTGCCAGAATCTCTCGCTTACAAAACATGGAGTAAATATATTTGTAAATTTAATATTATTTATAGCTTTTTTGCATAGGTTATTCAAAAAGTCTTTGCAATGTTTTTGATAAATCTGAAAGTTTTATTAGTGTCTTGCTGTAATATTTTGAAGGCAGTGACTATTCGTTCGGCAAGCCGGACAAATAGTAAAAAATGTCTATTCATCCGGCAAGCCAGACAAATAGCATTTTTACGGTTTTTCGCTATTTGTCCGACCAAAAATATAATGATGAAGATATAACATCGCAAAAATGATTCTCTCTTTTGTTGTTCTGCCTATGAATTTCCTGTTAGGAAAATAGTCAGGCCAATGATTATTGGCTTCATTCGACATCTATGATCCAAAAGATCCTGAATTTATTGATTATGTGAAGTTTGGTTAAAGTAAGACGGTCCTCAAATGCTTATGCACGATTTAATTTGTTCGGCGATTTTTAATTCATAGGAAATTAGAGAAAAGGGTAGGCACGTGTAACCTGCCCCCAAAAGTAGGATTGTGTTTTCGATAGATTTTTTTTTAGAAACAAATGTACAATGTATATAAGTTACAACAGAAAAAAAGGGGGGATATCCCAACCCGTGGTGTCATATTCCCAGTCCAGGAATATCAGTGCATGTTCATAGATCTCCGTTGTAGTATAACTTAAAAAAAATGCATCCAAGCAAGTTTGACATAGTATTTTTTCCGAATACGGTTTTGCCTCCATAAAGTAAATGGGGGTAAATTATCAATTTCACTTTGATTTATTCCTTACAGTTAACATGTATACGCTATTGTTCTGGAATCACTCCTATATAAATTTGTTTAAAGCAATCACATTCTCTCTTGTTTTCTTTATGACACCTTTAAATATAAATCACGATATCCTATGCCTATAGTTGTTATGACTTTGGTAAATAAAGATATATAGTATGTATCTGAATATGATTCTCAAAACGTCCATTGCATACGCGCGTTAACTTTGTTATCCGACACCTCATCCGGGACACTTTCCGCGTCACATGACACTTTTATTGATATTGAATATTTGCACATCCGCAGACGGATGGCCGGACGAATAGAGATTTTTAACTATTCGTCCGGCTAGCCGGACGAATAGACACTCCGTATTTGGCATGCCACACCATTTATCATGTTTAAATCTCAAAATGTGGAAATATCTTTTGCATTATTTTATTATTAAAAGAAATTTTCCATCATCACTGTATAAATATCAGATCAACAGAAAATGTGCAACAGTCTGTACATGTGTTGTTACAAAATGTAAAACGAAAAAGATCACTTAAAAATAAAAAAACAATCATTCAAGGACTATAACTCTAAAGGAACAATTGTACTGAATAATTTTCGTTTTTACCTGAAGTGGAGGCCAAAACTTATAACATTTTTGTTGAATTTCCTGCTTATCTTGTTCGTCTAATTCTAGACTGTAATTATCAGCTTGTCTGACGCCACCAATTATCGTCAAATCTCCACTATAAAGGATAAATTCAAAATTAGTATAATGCTTTTAGTACCTATATATACAAGTAAGTACAAGTACCAATTGAAACCTATCTCCTTAGTGTATTTTCCATTTTATATAATTTCGAGCGAACAAATCTTTTCTGTAAATTGAAGTCTCTCTAAGATTTTGAAATGACTGTAAAATAGAACATTTACATAAATTTTCAGTCTGAGATTTTTTGTTTTTTAGATTTTAACATTTGCAAATTTCACACTTTTTACAAAACAATGCGACAATTTTCATTGAACAAGTACACATTTTGCTTAGCTGAAGCCCAACTCATGATGCGGGATTTTCTCGCTGTGTTGAAGACACATTGTTGGCCTTCTGCTGGTTTCTGCTCTTTGATAAGGTTGTTGCCTCTTTGACACATTTCCCACTTCCCTTTTCTATTTTGCATTGCTTGGTAAATAATATATCCACCAAAACCCAATAGGATAGGTTTACAAACAGAAATGCCAATGAGAATGTGTTCTTTGCAAGTGCAACTAGTCTTGAGTGGTCACATAAGATGAGCTTTGATTTGTACCCTTATGTTCCCTTCTAGACTAATTGAAAGTTTCTGAACTAAACATTCGATGCTAAACCAATCTGTTCGAGTAGCACGTAGCAAATTATTTGAGGAATGGAATGAATAAAAACTTATAATATAAGTGGGAACAAAATGGGCTGATCCTAGTACTTGTTGTGATTCTACAGGCACTCAATATAAAAACTTTCCAAATTCAAATACCTGACACAGTGTCTTATTTTTTTTACTATGTGTACCATTAGTGCTAAATTGACAAGTTCCTATATTTCATATTTTTGTGTTGTTAGAATGTTGATTGTTTTTTTTTACAGGGTATTTTTTTTCCATGTATATTTAAGACCATGAAACATATACGGAAGTTATTATTACACACAATCATTGCTTATTATTTCTGAGATATATTTTTGTATAGTTTGACATGCATTTTAAATACATATTATAAAAAAAATCTATCAAAAAGTTATTCCTCCAAAAGTTTTAATTTTCAAATGCTTGTTGCACACAATTTTTGTATTATACATTACTTATATCTTTTGATACATACTTTGGTAATATGTACTTTCCATCGTCTGTATACATCCAGTATTTTATCCAATCAGCTCGCAGCTGTTAAAACAACAACAACTGTTTACATATACACTTTTGTACGTATACATCTACCATATATAGTGAGCGCCTTCGTGATAATTTACAAGACGTTTATAATAGGTTAATTTTATTTATATAATAAAAAAAAAAAGAAAAAGAAATATTGCAAATATTTAATGTATGTAATAAGTTTGATGAGAATAGCTGAATTTCATATTGATGCTTTGAGATTGATGATCTGAAAGCGTCTACTGTTGTGCAATTTATGATGCTATCAGGTAGTTTGTTCCAGTCCGTTATGTGCTTGTGAAAAATGATTCTTTTCTGTACTATTTTTTTTTTGCGCCTGTTCTAATTCAGAAACCTTAGTTAGTCTTGTATGTTTTTTAATCAGTCAGACATTACACATTGGCTACATGTATAGGGGAGGGTTGAGATCTCCCGAAACATTTAATCCCTCCACATTTTTGCGCCTGTACCAAAGCAAGAGCATATATTTTTTGTTAGTCTTGTGTTATTCAAAATTTGGGATCATTTGTATGTTTCGGAGTTCAGTGTGGCGTCCATTATGCTGTACTACTATACATTAGTGTGTAGAAGCCAGCTGAAGCCTGCCTCCCTCAGAGTTCACGGCACATTGGTAAGCTTGGGCTGTTTTAACTAGCAGGATCATACCTTTATTAACTGACCTCTCGCTGCGTCCACGGCCCATTGATACACTAGGGTTGTTTTAACTAGTATGATCATACCTTTATCAACTGACCTCTGACTGCATGTATCTTGTCGTCGTTACATAGTTTCCTACTTCCTAGTCCAGTACAGTTCACCACAACATCGTATTTACCTACAAGCTGTTAAATAATTATAATGTTTTCTTTTATTTTCTTTTACGGTTATTTACTTTTCCAAACATATCCGTATATATTCAAACTATACATGTATGCTTGATTTATTTACGCTTGGATTCCTTTAAAAATATCTTTGTTATAGAAGTAGGCCGTATGACTTTTACTCATAAAAAACATATTTCAGTTTACACCATGCTTACTTTGAGATATGAAAAACAAACCCCATGGGATATGGTAATATCCTAAAGAAAAGCTGACAGACTGTGTATTCACTTAATTTTTCAAAAAATATAGAATAATCTTTTAGAAAAATATCTATAAAAATAAGAGGATATGGTATGATTGCAAAGGAGACAAAAACTTTTCACCACACGACAACTAGGCTTAGAAGCGATGAAGTTAGAGGCTCTGTTGAACGCATGCGACTGATCTCAGCTTAAGGTCATATACGGTCATTGCCTGTATATCACATATAAAATATAGTAAAACTATATTGACCATGTTGACTGCGCGATTAGAAAGATTGCAGTATACGTATACTAATACATCATAGATACAAGTTGCAAAAAAGTCTCCCTTTTAAGTTAGAAAAGAAAGCTACATGAAGATGTTCAATAATAAAAAAAAGTCTATAGAAACATAACTCTATCGAGCCTTAAGTTTTATGACAAGACTTAGTTCAGATTTACATGGAATATTGTCTGTACCAAGTTAGTTTGTCTACATGAAGGGATCCCTTGATGATTTAATATATTATGTGTTTATGGAGTCATTGGAGTTTGTTCAGTTTAAACTTGAAGGGGGTGTTTTATTTCTGTAGTCTTTAATTTTCTATGCCATTTTACTCTATATATTCTTTATAAAATTTGCCTGTTATTTTCTATTTTTTATCACAGTGACTCTATTATTCTCTTTCTGTATTTTTTGCCTATTTTTCTCTTTTCATTTTATTTGTTGCCCTTTATTCTACACTAGTTACGGTACCGAATATTCTCTTTTCTGTAAAGCCCATCCAGACCCTCTTATACGACATACAATTTTTTTCATCTTTCCATCTGTCAGTAATATAATGTGTGTAACGTTATACAGTAAACCATATTTAATTTTCGGTAAGTAAAGGAAGACAATTATAACATAAAATGCAGCATTACTTTACACAACGCACCATACTTGTCCAACGGGATGATCGAAACACAGAACGCGCGCACAATCAACGCTTTTACAACATTTCAAAATAACAAATACACATTCAATTATCATGATTACATTTTTATGCTACAACCCCGAAATTAAGAATAATAGCAAATTGTTCGTTTGTTTTTGTATGCATTGTATTGGAGATATCATGAGAAGCACGTGTTGGAATATTAAATATTATTGAGAAATAAAATATGATGCCTCGCTATAGATTTTGGCAAATCAAAAGTACGAATTCTTATGATTTAATAATTACATTGCATGTATGTTTCTTTATGATACGTTATTTTGATTGGCTAACAGCAATCTCGCATCATTCTGAAATTAACCTTCATTTCTTTCAAAATGAAATGTAACATTCATGATGACACGAGCTTCCACAATAAAATGAGCAGGTAAATAAAAGAAAACTTTATAAAATCGTGTTTTCATGATTTGAGCAAGAAAATGTAATTATTAGTATTGCATGCTTCTTTTAGTAATTTTATGGGGTTGTAAAAGCCGTTGACCGTGCATGTGCACATGTTCAGAATAAAGCGCTTACGCACATTTTCAAACCCCAATAAATTTACAAAAAGAAGTATTCAACTCTTAATTTAATGCGAAAATAAAGTGTAAGTGATTTGTAAAGAAACTTTTTAATAATACCTCGTTTAAATTTTCTACTCGCCTTCCTTCAAATTTTCCTCCATCATCTAAATATCTAAAAATATAATTTCATTTCATTCAGTAAATATCACGTTTAAATGTGTGCATCAAGGGATTCTTTTAAATTAAGGTTGTGGATGAAAGGCCAACCTCCCCTGCATTTGATTTAATAAGACAGTAAAAATTTAGAAGTGAAAAATAATGTGATAATGTGATAATTCTTTTACACTCCTGGTAATTTTGTCCGGATTGAATATTTTTTTCATATATTGCTACGAATTGTTTCTTATTCGAGGCTTCGCGAAGCAGATTTTTTTTACTATTTATTGTACAAATTTGTATCCTGCATTTTGTGATGCAGAATATTTATTCCAGTTAGTTCTTTCAAAGCCAGGTCATTTATTTTCCTAATCCGCCTGCGCAACTCCTGATTTATTGTTTAAGGCTTATAATTTCTAAATCTTATTCCGGATATAGACTTCATTCGATTTCACATCAAACGTACGAGATCTAACTGAATAGTGCGGCAATAAGACGGATTGATTTTCTGATCTATTATCTCCTGTCATTTTTTTTCAAGCTAAAGTCTAATGAAACTTAAAACAAACGATTATAAGTCATAACAAATGTCAAAAGGTCGTGACCTTTTTGTGTCCGGTACTTTTTGCTTCAACTTACAGTTTTGTTAACCATGGAAGATATTTCTTTACATATGTTATCACTGTTGTTATATGGTAACCATACCTACAAATAAATATCAGTACTGTGAAACACACTTATATATTTTAAATTTTTTTAATTCAATTCGTAGGTCAGTTTGTTTTTGTGTCTTCAATGGTTTGAAGTACCTACATTTCTGTTGTGCTTTTAATAAGGGATACGATGGAGCTCGTAAAAAAGCTATATATATATACTTGTAATTATAATGTTATCGAAATAATTGAATAAGGTAGGGGAAGAAAATAATTCAATAGCATTTATACATTTATGAAGATTTTGATAATTTACAAGAAAGTTCACTTACAATTCTTTTATTGTAAAAAATAGCCATTCAATATAAAAAAAAGAAGATGTGGTATGATTGCCAATGAGACAACTGTCCACAAGAGACAAAAATGGCACAGACATTAACAACTATAGGTCACCGTACGGCCTTCGACAATGAGCAAAGCCCATACCGCATAGTCAGCTATAAAAGGCCCCGATAAGACAATGTAAAACAATTCAAACGAAAAAACTAACGGCCTTATTTATATAAAAATAATGAACGAAAAACAAAATAGGTAACACATAAACAAACGATAACCACTGAATTACAGGTTCCTGACTTGGGACAGACACATACATAAATAATGTGGCGGGGTTAAACATGTTAACGGGATCCCAACCCTCCCCCTAACCTGGTACAGTGGTATAACAGTACAACATAAGAACGAACAAGTATATCAAACATTATTCATTTTTTTCAAATTGTAATTTTCAAATGACTATTAAAAGTAAAGCGACATACCAAATGCCTGTTCAAAACGCCGTTCTTTTGAAGTTCGGTCACGTTAACATAATATTTAGAGTGCATTTTTTTTCTAACACAAACGATGCAAACGGCTAAGCGCGCACATGTTTTGATCATTTGTTTTTTGACATACATTTGCAAAGTTTACATAAACTTTGACAATCTATGCACTCGCTAGAAATGCGTCTACAGTGGGGCTCATTGGGGTCTAAGCGTGAAACGGGATTGCCGATTTTTTGTAAGCGCGACACGTGAAAGTCAAATTATTGTGTCGTGAAAACGGGAAATGAGGTCTTGCGGGACCCGGGAAATGAAAAAAAATGAAAATTGCTTAGTTACATAGTGTAAGCGGGATACGGGAATCTGAAAAAACGGTAAGCGGGATCCGGGATCGGAACCCCCAATGAGACCCCCTCTACAGTTTGTTGTAGATCGTTTGTTAGTCAAACACTACATTTGTTTCTAACTTCAACCTGATTAATCGATGTATTTGTTTCTACGTTTGTAAAAAATTTGTTTACCAACAACATGTGCATGCATTATTGAAAGTTCAAACAGGGTCAGTAAACACTAATTAAACGATGTATTTGTTTCTACTTTTGTAGCGTTTCGAAAACAACAACTAACGCCACACAACGTTTACCTAATTTTGGTTAGAAAGAAATGCACTCTAAATATAAAGATTCCCTCAACGATATTAATAAAGATAACAAAATACGAGTAAGATGAATAGAAACCGTTTTGAAAGATATGAACTTTTGCAGTGTTAACGTTTCAAAAACTACGCATTACAACGATAAGAGTTCTTATCTTTACATTATAGGATTAAACACATTTTTTCTAGAGGTTATTGATGTGTAAATCGGGGCGATTTACTCACAAACTGAATAAAAGTCTTCGGACTTTTATGTTGAGTTTGTGAGTAAGAGATTTCTTTTTTTTGGGTTATATATGCACTAGGATAGTCACAACTGTTATGCAATTGTTTTTATATCTCAATTTGCTGAAAATCCCGGTATCACTGCAAACTTGTGTATCGCACATGAATAGATTACAAAAGTAGTTTCGGAAACATGGTTTATCGAAGTGTAAACTTAGAGAAAAATTCTTATTGACCAATCCAATTTATTCAAGTATTTATAGATACAATGTATGCAAATCATATAAGAATTATAAAAAAATAATCCTTGCTATTTACCACTTACTTATAATTGTTATACATATTCAAACTTCTTAATTCATCGTCCGTCATTCTTGAAAATGTATATACATAGTCTGCGTACAATGGATTCTAAAAGATGATATAGAAAAAAATAAAATACTTATTTAAAAGAAAACAATAATAGGATGTGAAAACTTACTTTATATACTTTCAATAATAATTTTATTTTTCTGTCGTTGCCTTATTTTTGCAATATAACATAAAAGAGGATCTAGATGGGGTCGGTGCTTCAATTCTGTATTCCTTCTTTAGTAATTTCAGTCATTTTTCTCTATCCTTTATAATTATTTCTTGGTATTCTCCATTCTTTATGTTTTAGCACCGTTTTTCTCTTTTTTTGTGGCTTATTTGTTTTAATTCATTATACTTTTTGCCCATTCTGCATGTTTTCTCTAAAATTATCTTTTCTGTAAACCCCTTTCAGACCATCATAGAAGTATTCTTAACATATCTAATCGTTGTATGCAGTGTTTTGTTGACTTAATTGTCCTTTCGTCGCCTTTCGTTTTGATTGCCATGGTTTCGCAAGTTTCTCTTCGACTTGACGCCTTATAGGCCTTTTTCTTCTTTTTTTTTATTAATTTTTATTTGACCTACACTAATGTTGTATTTGACAATACTGTTAGAAAAAAAATGAACTTATCTTCTTTTTTTAGGGGAGGGGGAGGGGTTGTGATTCTAGTTGACTTCTAAATGAAAAAAGAAATGCGGGATATATGACAGTGACACAGCTACGCAACGACTTCGAAATCTAGAGGTCAACATACGAGTCCCAACAATAATTGAGTGCATGTACAACTAGTCAAGCTCTAAATCGCTCGCGTATAAAAACAGGAGATTTATGTTAAAGAAAAAGATATCTAGAGGGTTGAAACATAAGAAAAAAAGAAGACACAAAATGTTTTGATTCCAAAGGACGATCAGATCAAGATGAGTAAAGGTAAAAAGTAAGTCAACATTTACGTCTTTCAATTAAAAAAATAAATAATTAAGAATCAATATTTGTAATATGACAAGTGTTCAATGAAAATTAAAAAGACAAAACTAGGAATAAAAATAAAAATAAGTCGATATGGTCTTACTTTAACTTCTTCGTTACTAAAATAGTATCCAGCTACCATTTGATTTCCGGAGATACCAGCTTGTGACGATAATGTTAAACCAGAAAACCATTTCCAGGAATCAACCGTCCATTTTCTTTAAAAAGAATGAATAATGATCATTAAAGGTTTATATTAGAAATTCTTGATAAAGAGACGTATGAGTACAGTATTCATCAATGATTATCAACATACAGCCATCTTATATTTCACAACTTGGTATCTTACTTTAACTTTATTTAAACATGTTTATTTAATTTTGACCTTAATTATTTATCCCTAATAATTTTATTAACTTTGTATTTGCATTCAGGTAACGCAGATCAAATGTATTCGTTCATAATGTCTTAATTTACGTTTTTTGATTGAGTTAAGCCTTCCAATTGATATTTTATCGTGTGTATTTCTATGTTGTAATGTTATACAATTGTGTCAGAAAAGAGAGAAGGTTTGGTACCAGTTAAACGTTTAATCCCGCTGCAAATATTTGCACCTGTCCTAAGTCAGGAATCTAATGTACAGTAGTTGTCGTTTGTTTATGTAATTTATACGTGTTTCTCGTTTCTCGTTTTTTATATAGATTAGACCGTTGGTTTTTCCGTTTGAATGGTTTTACACTAGTAATTTTTGGGGCCCTTTATAGCTTGTTGTTCGGTGTGAGCCAAGGCTCCGTGTTGAAGGCCGTACATTGACCAATACTGGTTTACTTTTATAAATTGTTATTTGGATGGAGAGTTGTCTCATTGTCACTCATACCACATCTCCTTATATCTATTTACATAATAAATTGTACATTTATAATAATTCTGTCTTGATATATGAATACGGGATAGCAACTCAAAATTTATGCAACTCCAAAAATTCATCTTGAAGTCGTTACCGAAAGAACCCTTTTCAAAGAAAAGATATGTCTGTTTCTTAACCTTCATCATGCAGGAACGATCACAGCCGAATATTTGAAAGCCAATGATGTATGAGAACCGAGTTGAAGAGGTATTATATATGACCAAAATGCCGGACCTTTAAAAAGCCAAATCAATCTAAAGCCAACTTTGCCTGAGCACTATAGGTCTTCTTATGTACATAGCGGGAAAATCCAGCACCCGAGGAGGATGAAAGAGTTGTCTTATTGGCACTCATATCACATGTTCTTATTATATTAGCGGGTCTTTAAACTAAAATAAGTACTAGTTCAGAGAAAATGGATAGTTTGTTTTTAATAATATCTTCTTTGATAGGTCTACAGAAGAGACCAGAATGATCTCGCTCACAAAATAAACACTATCCTAAATGACCATCAGCATGTGTTTATTTCTTACAGTATGTCGGAAGACGTCCATATATGTTATGTTCACTTCCTAACAATTCGGTGCATTCTGGCAAAAATCATGACCGTATTTTCAAGTTTGGCAACATTTTAAGTATTGAAATAAGTTAAACATCATAAATATCTAATAATATTAATCTTGCATACTATTAGTTGTTTTTTGTTAGTTTATGTGCCTGTGTACATAATTGAGATTTAAATGTAGATTTGTGTATTTTAAATGACAGGAAGACTTAAAAATTATCATCCGGTAAAATGTGCTATAACGGATTTAAATCATCTATAATACTAAAATAACGAGGTCCAATTTGTCAGCCGTCATGGGTAAAAACGACAAATCAAAGAATTCAACTAGCTTTATATAAAGCTAATATAGGACAATGATGTTGATTAAAAATTACAGCACTCCAGACCCTTTTGTTTTCCACATAATTAAATATTGGCAATAATTAACATGACAGTGTTCTGGGTCGAATCCGATACCGATATCAATAGTATATTCTAATGCAACAACGTTTGTAACATTCATTTTGATTGGATAACGTCACTTATTTACATGGCACCAATTGACAATTGATTCTATCGGACGTACGCGCAAGCGCAGACGGCATATACCAGATTTTAAATACATGTTTTAACGTTGTTTTCTGTCAGTTTCATTAGAATGGAGATAACGAATATTGTATTTTAAGCTCCGACGGCATTAATTTGGGATTTGATGGTCGTAAATACCCGTTTACTGTCTCCGTTAACGCGTCGCCAGTAAACTTTATTTGCGACGATCAAATCCCCAATTGATGCCGTCGGAGCTTAAAATACAATACAGTTATCTCCTAATAGACCACTTTCGAGTTCATCCGTCACCGGAAAAAACTCGTCAATTATACGCGCCTTTATCACCGTCATTTGTGCGTTTAGGGGCGTCGTCACTTCCATTCCAATGTTGAGCGAGTGGTTGGAAAACTATAATTCTATATTGTACGAATTATTCGGCAAATTGAATTCTCAAAATTGACAACCAGCACTGCTGTCATTAGGGAATTGGCAATAAGTACCTACAGAACAACCATTATTTCTAGTTTATCCTTCACAGTGACGATCACTAAGACGCTTGATGAACGTAAATAGTGCAGGGATACAGGCGAGCCCCTCGATCTGGTAAATGACGTCATAAAGGCGTGTATAATTGACGAGTTTTTTCCGGTGACGGATGAACTCGAAAGTGGTCTATTCACCTGTTACCTATTACATTATCTGCATGTACGTTCCGCATCTAACAGGCGCACCACCAAACGGTGTATTTAGGATTTTGCTATATACACGGGTTATAATCACACTACTAAATTCAATCATTGTCACATTGTTCACTATTGTAGTATTTAAATCAGTATGACTGCCTAAGATGACAATACGAATACTAAAAATCTGGACTTAAAAATTTTCAATGTTTAAAAATGCCTCAGATTTGTTAGCCGGAATGACGTAAAACAGAGAATCAAAGAATTCAACTTTATTTATAACTCATATAGGACAATGCTGTTGATTAATAAATACTCCATTCCAGGCCCTTTTGTTTTCCAAATAATTAATATTACCAATAATTGATAAGTTCCAGGTCGACGGGTTCAAACAGAAAGATTTTGAAAGCAGAGAAAACTATTATACATCTTATAATCGGCATGACTTTATCTGATGACAATACCAATACAGAAATAAAGCTTACGCATAGTAATATCCTATAGAAACAAACAGAAAACAATTCTAGGGCACTAGCATAAAGTGTACAATTTTAATGTTTTTATTCTAGGATCTTATCACAATGTTTCAAATTTTCAAGTGGAGTTTTAGAAAGATAATGCACTATGGTATATTATCAATAAATAACTTTAACACTGGTTTGCGTTACTTGGAAAATAAACATCACTACCTTGCAATGCTTTCTGGTACACCGGGAAGTAGTTTTGCTGTTGGTTTGAATATACCTCCTGCACCGTGACTCGTCGTTTCAGTTCCAAACTTATCGGCTATAATTGTGACACATACATGTGGAAGGGTTCTCTTTATATTGATTGCAGTAGATAGTCCGACAACCCCAGCACCAAGAACAGCAATATTCGTCATTTTTCTGCTATGAATGTTTAATTTCAACGGGTTTGCAATATTCTACAATGAAATTATGCACATATTAATTATATTTTTCCATCAAAATTGATCAATAACAGTTTACTGAAATTAATCTTAATCGTAAACTTCACTGAGATCTGAACTTTGTGCATTTCAAGTTTCCACACATTTTTGTAAAAAAAAAAGATGCATTAAACAACTAATACTGGAAAAGAAGGTACGTTAGTTTAAATTAAGTACGATATGATAAATAACAAATACACAAGTATAAAAAAATCTCTGACGGTGAGAATTTATTCCTTTAAGATATATACTTAGGCTATTTTTACCTGCTTAAATCAAATATGTAATAAAAAAAATATACATTCAAGTGGTTCTTCTTGAGTAAATTGAGGTCGTTTCAGACATTTGCTCAAAATTCGGATTTGCGGACGTATTTTTTCCTCCCGACAGAAATGCATAACTGTTTTGTTTTAAAAGATAAACACAAGCTGTTTTTTGTTAAATTATTGATAAGTTGTCTTTTATACAAGAATCCTATAAATTTATAAAATATTTTGTTTAGAAATAACTAAAATTTATCAAATGTTCAAGAATGTAGAAAAAAAACCGTCATTTTTTTGCACATATATTTAATTTTTTTTTGCATAATTGACTTTTTCATGAAATTTGGTACAAATAATCTTCATAGTTAACGTAATCAAACCGAATGTCATTTAAAACAGAGGGGTCCATGAACTCTTTGAAAAGTTAAATAAGTTTGAATGATAAAAATCAGTCGAAAAATGCATATTTTCCCGATATGTCACAGTTTGACGTCGCGAAAATAACATTTAAGATGTAACACCACTAATTCAGGCCCGGCCAGAAAGCACACAGAAAGAAGAACACATTTAACACAAAATAGTTCCTACGCATGAGTGTAACTTTCAAAACATGTAGAATATTTAGGTATTTTTGGTTTCAAATGAAGGATAAAGGACTGTTGATCATTGTTGAGCATTTCTTTACTTTTAATTTTGAATATTAAAAAAACTGCACCACTTTTTAAAAAGAGGGTACATTTTGTTTGTTTGTCAGATCTGAAGTACCTGTTTTGGTACATCCGAACTTCCGGGAACCAGTTCTTTCTTATATGCCATTGTTGATTTTTTTGAGTACAAGTCACAACAAAATGTTGCTTTGACATGCAATGATTGTCACTTTATTTGAACTTAAAACAAAAGAGGTGTGCCTGCTTGAAATGGACGAATTTAACATAGAAAGCAATGGGACCATGAATTAGTGGTGTACTTCCCTTCAACCTGCTCAAAGTATTTTTTGATTGAATAATGTCTGTTACACGTCCAATGGAAAATGTTTCATACATGTTCATGCCGATAAAAAACTAAAAAGTCAATACAATATATAGGCTCTGTAATAATGGCCGTCTGGGATGATAGCGGAAAATTTGGACTGCCATTGATCATGAAAAATAATGTTATGTTGGATAGAGCAGAAATTTTACATTGCTACATTGCAGCAGACCACCTACGGACCCCTTAAAGAGTTGTAACAAGAGTTTGTGAGGTGCAGAGACCATGGCACTATCTCTTCACGAGGTATTGGATTTAACGTCCATATTCTGGTTCCAAGACGTGGCTGCGTACTTATACATCCCGCACATTAACTGACGTAATGGGAAAGGCTTTACTGCAGGTCGAGAGAAGACCAAAGGGATAACACTTTTATTCACCGCTCACGGTCTTGGCCTTAGTGTGATCTACTGACACGCTTATATCAGTGATTGCACTTCATAACAGCGGATTTCATTCAGAAACTTTATAAACATCACAGGAAGACAACCATGTACAACGATCAGAAAAAATATAGGAAACAATGAAGAAAAACAAGAAAAAGTTTGGTCTCTTTTAAAACTGCCAATAAGCGAATAGGTGTGCATCCCAAAAAATAAACCTGATGCAATGATTGATCAACAACAATAATCATAACCTTTAACAATAAGACTATAAAGCCAATAAGAAATGTGCAAAGTAAATAAAGGCAACAGTAGTATGCCGCTGTTCGAAATTCATAAATCGATTGAGAAAAAAAAACAAATCCGGGTTACAAACTAAAACTGAGGGAAACACATCAAATATCAGAGAACTACGACAGAACAGAAACACAACATTAAAATATAACACACACAGAAACGAACTATAATATAACAATGGCCATTTTTCTGACTTGGTAGAGGACATTTTAAGAAGAAAAAATGGTGGGTTGAACCTGGTTTTGTGGCATGCCAAACCTCCCGCTTTAATGACAATGTTAAATATAAAATTAAAATGACAACATTACATGACAGGACTACAATGAAAATAAATGGTAGAAAATATAGGACAGAGAAACACACGAACAATAGCTAACAAAAGGTACCAGGTTTGAAATTTAATACGCCAGACGTGCGTTTCGTCCACACAACCAGTGACGCTCAGATAAAAAAAATTTGAAAGCCAAACAAGTGCAAATTTGAAGAGCACTGAGGACCAAAAGTTTCAAAAAGTTGTGAACAATACAGCTAGGGTTATATGCCTGGGATAAGAACATCCTTATTATTTAGAATAATTCATACTTTTGCAAACAGTAAATTTTATAAAATGAATATATAATAGATATACATGATAAAACCAAAGTGGTGACCACTTACAGAATAAAATCGGATACATTTTATAAAGCAACCTAAATACCAGCACATAAAAATGCACAGCCGAGTTAGCCAAAGCCAGCACAAAGTGACGTCACATTTGACTTTGTAAAACGATTTCCCAAGAACAACTTTATACATGTATAGCATTTTACTGGGGTATTATTACTTCAGAGCCTTAATAAATCTCTATAATAGTGATCACAAATTTTAGAAAAACTTGTGATATCAATTTTTTTTAAGCAATGAAAATGTATAGCGATTCATCGAAATCTAAGACGTCATGACAAACACACAAACATAGAGAACCAACTTAGAAATAGACATGTTTACTTCTTAAGAGATTATATTTGCCATGCAAATGTGCTCATTAAAAGGGTTTAATGCTATATTTTAAGGTTTATTTAAAATTAATTTAGTTAAATTATTTTGTCTGTTATGAACATTTATTCATGTGTTTTATATATGCATACCTAAACACATTCATAACTGATTGATTGCCATTTATTTATTATTTTTAATACACAATATATTATACATGATGTACTTCAAGACCTGTGTACATATACTTTCAGGCATATGAGATTAATTCATCTATAATAACTTATAATCATTTCCAGTATTTGTTTATGTCTAAATTCTCCTCCAACACGTTCGTCCTGAATATGCATGAACTATTTGCTACTGAACATTCAGTAATTAACAATCAATCATCATCCTCCAACACGACTGCATTGCAAACATGAGAGATATGATACATATGCACATCGCCACACATAGTTCTAGAATTTTAATGTCATAACATATAATTTTTCGACTTCTTTTTTTCCATCAATGCATCAAAATCATGTTGATATTAACTTGACATGTTGAGATGGGTATTCAATGTGGTCATTTATAAATTTTCCACTTCCTGCAATAAAACACATACTGAATTAAGAATGATTTCCACTTAGCTGTTCGGTTTATATAAATACGCAGCTTCGTTTGAAGTCCTGTTTAACTTTAGAGGGCTTTTTAGCAACACCCCGTTTAAAACGTTTTCCGTTTTCGTTCTGTATTTCGTTTCTGCCATTTAGCAACACCCCGTTGTCGTTAAAGGATATTGTCTCGATTCTTTCGTGACTTCTGTAACGACATATTTCTGACCTTGTGTACACTCATCACAAATTTCAGTGGAAACTTTCACTCTGATCTCGGTCTGCAAATTCTTGAAACATTATTTGCCATTGGACAGTATCCAAACACAATGAATCAATCAACACACTAGTAGATTTAGACGTATAAGAAGCAATGAAGCATTCAAATATTAATTATTTTGGAAGTACAATACTAAAATAGATATTGTAAGGCATACCGTAATGCAAGGCATTTAAAGAGTTATTGCAATTAATAAGTTCATGCATACGTTTGTCATTTGTAAATTTTGTAAATGTCAAGTAAAAAATAGTTTATGTATGTTCAGGACGATGTCAAATGAACAATTTTAAAATACATCAGGTATAATTGATCCTTAATTAAGGACGTTCGGGATGAAGGTAGATGAAATTGAAATGCATCAGGAAAATGTGGGTGCATCTATAGTGGATTGAGATAAGAAATTAGAAACCCGTGACGTCAAAGAGTTGGTACAATGTCCTTTTGATAAAATGTAGATCGAGAGTGTGATGCTGTATCTTTACGGGACGTCGGATGTAAAAAGTTCCCACAAAGCCAATTGGACGCCTCACTTTGTCAAGGGTTTCACATCTATAGCTGTTTATAAATATGACATACAAACAATAAATACTGTTATCAATTACGTACAGACAACAAGATAATCAGCCTCTTGAACAATACAATAATACAACATATGAAATATTTGTTTGAACTGTCAATTATACATTTGTAAATAGTTGCTTATTTAAAATTACCTTATTTCCTTATTAGTATGTTTATATAAATGTCCTTCAAAAGAACGACTTATGAAAATTATTATCTCCCTTGAAATAATATTACTTAAACATGGTCATACACATGTATATTGATTGTGTTTATTTTTAGTTCAGGTAAATTTCCACGTCAGGTTCAGCGACCATTTCAAGGCTTAAACTGAATAATATGTGATATCTGACACGTAGTTTTGTAATTAACAGTCTTGCATACTTTACATACAACAGTTAGAGGAATTATTAATCGGGTTGTATCCAGAAGTTTTAAAAAGGGGGAGGGGCGTAATTCCATTAAACGTTATAGATACTGATACTGAAAATTTTAGACGAATTAATGCAATATAAATTGTTAGAAAACTGATATATATGTATATGTATATATTTTCAGACGATCATAGGGCGGCAAACACCCTCCCGAGATACACTCTATATAATATCTAGGATCCGCCACTGTTCAATTAATATAATAATGTATTGATGGATAAAGACTAAATAAACTATATAAAGATCTATAAATAAATCAGATTTAAAAAAAAACTTACTGTTTAGTTTCATTAACTATGTGTATACCTGAAGAACTACGTAATATTTACACAGGAAAATGTATATCATATCAAGTACTAAAAACTCTTTACTGCAAGTGCCAATACATTAATCACCTTCTTCTTAATTTGTTCGACACACGTATAACTACAGCCCGTAACAGAGAAGTGATCGAATTGATGTTTCTTTACCGTCAAAATTAGCTACGTTATCGACAAACTTAATTGAGTAGTGACCGAACTATTGGTACTTTAACGTTAAAAAGATTGACAATGCTGACAAACTTTCATGTGTCGATAATCAAGTTTAATACCGATAATATTGAAAATAATTCTAATAATATGAAACAAAATATGTCCATGCACCATTTCGATTGGGCGAAAAGTAGTCATTTCTTCAAAGTCAGAACAGAAAAAAAAGATTTATGGAAGGACGTCTTGATAGTATTATTTCCTTTACAATTTTACCCAAAACTAAAAGAAATATACTGGTAAACAATTAAAAAGGTGTTTGATAGGAATGAAGTCCTTTATTTTTTCGGACTACAATGTGTACCTTATGTGTGATGGATTTGAATTCAATCAATAACTTTGAAATGTTTTCTCATATGTATACACAAAAGGGAGGACTAGTATTTGTACTTCTGTTAGAATATGTCTTCGTCCGTTTCACATGCCAAACTTTTTTCTAGTACAGTTTAAACGGGAAAATTTTGTTGAGAATTTTTTTTAGAATGACAAAATAACGAGCAAAACTATTTCTTGCAATGGCACACACAGAGAATATTTTTTTTTAGTAAAAATCAGTAAAAAAAAAATCTCCAAAATATACCATGGCCAGGACCTGACAGTTTTTAGCAGTGTACCAATGAAAATCGTCCGGAAAACTGCGCTTGCTGTCATTTTGAGGGATATTCACCTATTACCCATAAACAACATAGGTTCTCAATTACTAAAAAAAGTTTAAAAGTTAATTTCAAATCAGAGTAAACATATTAACTTCCTTATATCCAGTCGAATTTGTCTATAGGTTACACAAAGCTGGTTCTTAAAACGTTTGTATCAGGGAAAACATTTTTCTTTGACTTTTAAAACATGTAGGGAAACGGATTTCCTAACCATTCACATATAATATTCCGTATTTCTGATTTTTTGTTCGATAACGTAAATTATACGACTTTTTTTATGACTTTAGGAGACAATTTACAATTGTGCAGTGAACGGAGGCACTTATACATAACCTTATAATTCTGTTTGGAAACAAAAATAAATTCCCAATATATAAATATACATGTATGAATATACATGTATTATATGTCGTGTACATGATTGGATTTTGTAGATATGACTACCGCACAGAAAAAGTATCATGGATTTCGAGGCTTTCATATTCAAGGTTTTGAATTCTACCCTTGTTGAAAACCTGTGGAGACCTCTACAGTTCCTTAAAACATCAATTATTTTTTTGTAAATTGAGTCCCGTCTCCCTGAACATGCTAACACTTAAGTCATATCTTTTCATTTTCCTATTTTTTTCCCTGTTTGTCTCTGTTGTCTTGATTGTTGGAACGATTAGTGGTATCTAACAATATTTATGAAAACTTTCTGAGAATTATGAATATTTCTTCTGTGTCAGATATGGATCATTACCAATGATAAAATGAAATGCCGTACATCACATCTTATAGAGGTTTAAATTTCAAATATTCGTCAATAACTTAAGATATAGAGCAATTTTGTCTTCAACATTTCAAATGTTAAAGGGTACATTTGTATTTTTTACTTCGATTTGAAGGAAATTTATTTCAGTTTTTTCTGTGACAAAGTACAAGCATGTCGGTATTGCCACAATGTATGATTGACATAATCCCGGGGACATAATAAACAGATAGGTATGAAAAAGAAAAGATATGGGGTATTCTGTATCAGACGAAAGAAAAACTATTACAGTGTTGAATCCCATAAATATTCACAGTGCAAGCAGTATATAATATCTACATTGAGCAAATCGATGAGGTCATGTTTATTGTAGAAACGATGGATGCGACCCCGATAAAGTCATGATCAATGTCATTCAATCAATGAGTATTTATGCAATTCATAATGAATTTATCTGAGTCGCAGTCATTGTTTCTGTGGTAGTAAATATAAAATCGATTCGCACTGGCAATAATCGGTGATTTCTAAAATTAAATGAACCTGGATACAGAGATGCAAATAATTCTTTATAACAACTTTCAAAGAAACAATGTATAAACTACAGCATGTACAGTGCAATTCGTTCTTGTTGTATGTAAACGTAAGCTGTATTTACCTTTTAATGGAAACGAAAGTATAGAGATTATAGACGGTATAAAGAATATATGAACGCTTTTATTTTCTTTTTAGTCACTGTGACAATTACCAATAAATCAAACATTGAACATTCCTGTCCCATTGAAGAACTCTCTCGTATTTGATCATTTCAACTCCTTTGTATTTCATAATATGTGTCATGAATAAAGACATATGTTCGATTGAATAATGATTTCTTCGTAACAAATGATAGAAATTTCGGAGATCCCGTATTTGATCCTTTACCGTTAAAATGAAAATGCCAATGACAGAGGTTGATTATAAAAAAATGTTTTACTGTGTTAAAAAAACTTGTCTTCGACTTGAACAATGAAAACTTACACGTTGGACATGAAATATTTTGTCGATGAAGAAAATTAAATTATGTCACTTCTGAAATAAGTTTGTCGATAACGTAACTTATTCTGACGGTAAAGAAACGCGAATTCGATCACTACTCTGTTACGGGCTGTATGTTCTGTAGTTGAAATACGTGCAACATTGTTATATCAAGGTTGTACAGATTATACAGACATGAAATCATTTAAATCTGGTAACTAATATATCTCAGTGTCGATTTAAGCACCCGGGGTTGATGCGCTCCAGGAACTGACTCAATGGCTAAAATTTAATGTTATACAAATATGCTTGAGTGCAAAATAGACGTGATGACATGAATGATTGTTTTATGTACATTTGTGTATAAATGCTTGATTGATAGTTTCGTATAACGTCCAGTGGCACATATTTCATACATAAAATTGAGAATGGAAATGGGAAATATGTCAGAGACAACAACCCGACCAAAGAACGGATAACAGCTGAAGGCCACCAATGGGTTTTCAACGCAGCGAGGAAATCCCTCAACCGGAGTTGGGCCTCAGAATATTCAGGACGAAGGTATAATAAAAAGACTTAAATATCATGAATAATTTTTAGTAAAGTTATATTTATCTGTATTGTTAATATATATATTTTACAGGTTAGATTGATAGGGTTTTAATATGTCTTTTTTTTTCTAAAACATTTTGTAAAATGAACACACACACTATCATCAGAAACGAAAGAGTAAGACTTAATTTAATTTTTCTTATTTCATATTGTTCTTATTTTTCTGATTCAAAGAAAATAGTGCAATCAATGTAACGCAGGCAAATATAAATTTTGTAATAAATTTAAATTTCGACCTTGAAGAAAATAAGTCGAAGTGCAGCAGACTGCAGAATAAAATAACAGTTATTGTTTATAAAAAACAAGAGCACATAAAATAAAATAAAAAATAAAATGACTTGTTACAGAAAATTTAAACAAAATCTTAAAAAAAGGAACTCATATTTGCTACGCCCGTGTTACATTGTTTTTTTTTTTTTTATACCGACTTAATATATTAAATTTTATAATGAAAAGATATTTACCGAAGGTTGGGATCAACTCGAGTAAAAACTGTTTTAAAATATTTTTTTTCTATTTAGGAACTGAAAAGTGCCGATGCCTTTAAAAGTTTTATATCTTTCTGAAATCAACACCATGATTGTATAATATTTGTTTTTTTTTCTGCTACAGATAATGTCCAACACAACATTAAGAAATGTGATCTAACGTAAATATTTTTGAAGTTTTTTACAAAGAATTTGTTTTAGAATTAGTTTAAATTAAATGTTATTAGCCAGTATAGCTTTCACCTTAAGTGATATAGCTCAGATGTTGTCTGGTTCCGTTGTGTCCTTGATTTAACAATAGTTTACAAAATATTGATATTTTGTTAAGTAAGTACGTATGCACTGTAAACAAGTCTACAATATTCCGTTCACGCATTCATGTTTTCTCATTAGCGGAAGGTTATAGGGAAAGTAGACTGTAGTATTACATCTCACGTTTTTTTGTACCCAAGGCAGGTGAAGGAAGTCAATGTTGGAATACCTTGCTTGTAGTATATATACAAGGGTATTATTTATATGTTTATGTTTTTATGAACAACTGCAGTGTATATATGTACAATATATATTTTCTCAAACACAGGGACATATTTTCTTGAGAATTATTCGAAAAAGCTTCCACAATTTAATAGATGTGAAGTAAAATGTCGGGGGCTATGGATACTGTAAACAGACTTCGTTCAAAGATGTCATTTGACTTTAATTCCTAAAACAGAATAATAAATTAAAATATCACACATACATGTTTTGTCCAGCTTTCTATAAATATAAGAAGTGGTAAATTTAGAATGTGTCGCACATTGAAGAAAAAATACTGCTGTTTTCTCCTATATAGATCGATATATTAGAAGATGTGATATGAGTGCCAATGAGACAACTATCCATCCAAGTCACAATTTGTAAAAGTAAACCATTGTAGGTCAAAGTCTTCAACACGGAGCCTTGGCTCACACCCAACAGCAAGATATGAAGGGCCCCAAAAATGACTAGTGTAAAACCATACAAGCGGGAAAACTAACGATCAAATCTTTTATACATTTAACGCTACTCAAAAGATTTTGAAAAAGGCTGATTAGAAATTGCACGAGCAAAAGATGAAACGACACATTTTTTTTCTTTTTGACTAAGTGTCAAATAAGGGTGAAATGTGAAAACAAACTCTATATTTTAATCTTTGCTATTTTTATAGACATTTTTACTTAAAGCACACTCAGATAATGTTGATTTCATCTTTTGTTTGTTAGTATTCTTTTCTTTCTTTTTTTTTTTTTTTACAGCGGATGACCGTGAGGGCATTCTGGTGTATTGCTATCTCCTAGATTTCCATTACGTAATATTCGTTTTGGGTTTTTAACCGATCTATATCTATTTGTTGTATGTATATACAAGTAAAAAATCATTAATATCTATGCACACGCATGCGGAAGAATATCTCAAGAACGTTTGCAATCTCAAGGAACGATAACTCTGCATGAATGATTAAACATTTTTTGCGGGAAAATACGAATGCCTACTCAAATCCATTCTATTAGAAAAATTGAATTATTACAGAAGGGTGTCCACCATGCACTTTCACTGCAATATTACTAATATAGTATAATAGAATGATATAAAAATGCATGTACATTATATATACATGCAACTGTAATATATGTAAGTATTAATATAATATATAACAATAAAACAGATAAAATTGTGAATGGAAATGGGGAATGTGTCAAAGAGACAACAACCCGACCATAGAACAGACAATAACATAAGGTCACCAACAGGTCTTCAATATGCAGCAAGAAATTCCCGCACCCGGAGGCGTCCTTCAGCTGGCCCCTTAACAAATATATAAACTAGTTCAGTGATAATGAACGCCATACTAAACTCCAAATTGTACACACGAAACTAAAATAAAAAAGAGTATACTGATTTGTATCACTACAATATAATAGTCATTACGATGAGGTTGAATTCCCTGTCATTTATTTATCATCCATGCACGAACTTGTCCCATAAAAACAATATATCTGTACTTTAACCTCACTTTCAGGTATAGAGGTGGGATTTGTTTCCGTGAGGCAAGTGCTTGTCGGACCATCCACAAGAACTTGCGGTCATCCGATCTTCAGTACACCAGTCCTTTGATTTTGGTTGCTCTTTCATAATTAGCCCTTTTATCTCTCTCGATACTTCTTGTCTGAGAACTTACCCATGTTGACCACTTCGATAGATATGTGATAATGTGCCTACCATGATTGCTGGTTTTGATTAACAAAGATAATTTCAAGAATTGAAATTTTGTAATTACCATCAAAGTTATTCGAAAAATTATAATACATATTACGGATATCATTGCATGATATTATATAATTTTTTGAACGGATTATTAGAATAATCTCCTGTAACGGCTTCTGGATTTACATCTAGTCTATAAAACTAATTAACCACAGTACGACATCCAGCTGATTAACAGAAAAAGTGCACCAATAAATCACGTTATGACTGTCTGTTAGCAGAGGTCATGGCAGGGGCGGATTTTAAAGGCTGCACCAGTACCGATGAACTTTGTCACTCTATTATAAACTAATTTAGAACATTAATCCATCTAATCTTCCTTTCCATCTATAACGCAGTTTCTCATGTAAATGATTTGGGAACATGTTGCCAAGGTTCAATTCAGCACAGTCCATTATTTCAAAATTCAATTTGAAATTTCACCTTTCATTATCAATTTTTCTTAAATGATTCGATTTGCATTGCGAATTTACATTTACTAATAATTATTTCTAAGTCGCATCTACGGTCACTTTAAAGACCTTGGTAACCGATAGAATCCATGATCTTACTTCGCCGATGTATTATCTTTATTCTCACAAACGAAATTACAAAGAGATAAATGTGGAGTTATCTTCCTTTTAATTAACTTTGTAATATTTCGCCGCATTTCACAAATAGATCAAGACATAACGAGGTGAACATGGTGAATAAGGAAATTAAAAGATACAAGTAAAACTAAAACTTTCAGACAATTTTTTTTTCTCGAGAAAAGCATGACGGAAAAATACAATGTCCACAACTGAAAAAATTAAAGAAAACAAAGCAACACAAAACATTTTCTAAATAACACCTTTAGATTATAGATTTTAGAATATAAATGAGCAGAAATCGAAACTAATTTGATCCACCAATTTATTCATTTCTTCTATAGAATTTTTTTTTGCAGATATTGTATGAAACCAAATATGGTAAAGCTGACAATTTTCAATGTGGAGTGGCTAAATAGTCATACACGTATGCTCCTACGGTAGATTTTGATACATCTAATTACATGAAAGGCTAAAATTTACTAAGAGACCGTGTACATAGACTCACTTTTAAAAGAAAATTCTTTATCTTATATGAAAAAAAACCCGCAAAAGTACTGCAATTTAACTATTGTCTTCCCGTACTCTTTTCGATGTAAGCTTTTCTGTATGCAGCGGCCTTAACAACTATAGACATCTTGTTTTGGTACTTTGGCATCCACACAATTCAAGTGCGAGGTGAAACATGGGATGAAGGAAAAGATTAAACACACGAGGAAGTAAAACAGTGTCAATTGATTCTAAAAGCATATCTTATTACACCAAATCATTAAACAACTGTTATGACAAAGTTTAATTTAAAGATCGAGACGCATGAAAAATAAAACAATAACAAAACAAACATGGCTATATTGCATATTCATGTTTCACGTGCTCATGATTCTGTGTCGATTGTTTATTAATGTCACTATACATGTATGTACACTTCGGCATTAAAACTCAAAAGTTAAATATTATTAGCACGAAAAGTTTGCACGGAATAAAATATGTTTGTCGATTATATACAGTCCGACAAACGTTAAGCACCACCTATTTTTATTGCATCGACACTTATTCCTTTTTAGAAAATCAATCATTCCTCGAAAAAGAGAAAATATTCATGTAGAAAACTTGCTAAAATAAACCGATAACAAACCTTAAACTTAATTAACATATATATAAAGGTTCTATGCATTTAAGTTTTGCGTTCATAGAAATAGTGTAAATTACAAAAACCAGAAACGGAATTCCAGTTCCACTGTGATTTTTACATCAGAGGCCCCTGAGGGGCCTCGGGTGTATTGCCATCGCCTACTTTTCAATTCGCGCAAAGATCAAAGAGATGCATATATAATTAGTTTTGGAATAATAACCGACATTATAGACCCGCGGACCTATATAGTGCAGAATAAAATTCCGTATCACTTCTTTTAAATTCATGTTTTCAATGGATACTCAGTTTTTTTAATTTTTCTTAATGCAAAATTTATAATATGAAAATGTTTTGTCGTTAGAAATATTTGTATTTTAATCAAACGATCATCAATATCAAAAAATTGTTGTTGCGGATGAATACCACGAGTGCGCAAGAGGGCAAGAGCGAGTGTGTAGAAAATCGAGAGGAAATCAATTCACACATTTATACACAGAAAGGTAATTATGTTTCAATCATTTGATTTGGAGTAACCTTTTTAAACCGTTTGTAGCATATATTTGTCTATAATATTAACGTAGCAAAACCAGGAAAATTTAATCTGTCATAATATTAAAATAAATTATCAGGTCACGTCCCCCGCAGCCATTTTGAAAATACCAGCAGATTGGGTAGGAGTAACAAGAACCTGCAAGGCCTTTAAAGATAAGGTTACTATTTGTGTATTTTTTATAACAACAATTTGTTTTTATAAAGATCTCAACAATTTTTTGAGTTAAATTTCTTTCCTTCGTAAATAACAAGTAGATTGATCAGTTGGACACACACACGGAACTATTTTCTGTTTTTTAAGATACTGTTTCGGATTTTCGCTCCTTCTCCGACTTAGTTTGTTGCATTAGTATATATGTGACTATGTCCCCTTGACTGGAAAATACGCGGAATTTGTAATGACTTTGTCTATGTAAGTAATTCTAATATATAATTATTGGTTGAATTTATTGTTTATATAATATTCAGAGAAGACTTTTTCTTCTTCCTATAGAGTTGGACTCTTTTTGAGTGTATATTAAAGACTCTTGCTCGTAAAATCAAGAGTCTTACTTTACACTGAAATGTCAGAATTTGGGTTAATCACATTTACTGAATTACTATAGATATATTGGGAGAAACCTTACAGTTTTGGAGATATAAATATAGATTAACTGTCCTGTTTTTTTAAGTCTTCCTTAGCTTGTAGTATTGTATTATTTTGACCATATATGACATGTATCGCCAAAATTATATGATAATTTGATGACATACTTGTGCTTATTATTCTCTACAGCATTATTTAATTTAAATGTGTAACCATATCCATGTCAAATTTTAGTAACTTATATTAGACATTTGTTCACACATACATGCATATGTGCATATGAGAACTTGAATTGAGCAAATATGATTAGTTAATTATATCTATAGATGAGAAATATCAGTTAACTTTATCTATGAGGGAAGCAAGTTAACTCGTACCATGTTAACTCGTACCAAAAAAGTTAACTCGTACCAACGAAAAGTCGTACCACTGGGAAGTCGTACCATTAAAAATATTTTCAAAAAAACGAATGTTTTATGGTGTTTTTTCTTTGTAAACTTAATGAAAAGTTGAATTACTGGTATTTTATACTGGATTTTAATGAAAACTTAGACAAAAATACGTTATTTTCTTAATTACCCTGCTAATTAATATTACATGTATATTCCTTTGTAAGCCTATAACTGGCCATTCACAATACCATTATTCACAATACAGATGGACTGTCAAACTCGTAACTCATAAATAGAAATAAACATAAAATATTATGCTGCCAACACTACCATTACGTCTACTGGCTATTCACAATACCATTAGAACCATAATTAACAAAAATTTACCGGATAGACAGTCAAACTCATAAAATGAAATAAACGCCATGGCTAATAAATAAAAAGCCAAGCAGGCAAGTAATAGCACACAAGACCGTGACAACATAGCGAACGAAAGACTAAGCTGAGGATGATTTTAGGAACCATTTCATATATAAATAAGTTGGTACGAGTTTGCATTGGTACGAGTTTTTTTTTAGTGGTATGAGTTAACGTTGGTACGAGTTAACAATGGTACGGGTTAACTATAATTCATCTATGAATGCACCCATGAGATCTTAAATTGAGCAAATATGATCAGTTATATGTTGAGTAAAATTTGAGCTAGATCTACTCAATTGAGTTAGATATATATCAATATTGAGACTAATCTAAATGGTTATTTGAGCACACATGAGCCTATTTATACTATTGAGAGCAATATTGGGATACTGCATGAGCAAACTAAGCAAATCTTTATTGAGACAAACCTATGAGCGCTATATTTTTAAATTTGTTCTTGACAATTTTTTGTTTATTTTTAAAAAAAATATAGGGACAACAGAGTTGGTGTATGTGGGTTCGATTCCCACCCTAGGCATTCATTTATATTGGCTGGTGCAAAGCGGGCAGTTTAGCTTAGTGGCCCCACACTGACTCTGTTGTTCATATGTTACTTAAAAAAATTAGGCGGCATCGTTCAGGTCTTGCCATCTTTATTTTTCTATTCGAAAATCAGACACAACAAAACCATTGAATAATTGTGAAAATTATACCACAGATAACTATGGTAAAACTTTAATTGTTTTTGGCATATTTAAACTTGGCTGCCATCCAAGATCTAAAACGTTTTTATATTGATGAATTATATATATCAGATTTGGATTCTTTTGGTTACAAAACATTTTGGATGGTACATGTAGGTAGCGGCCAAATCTTTATTCCTAAAGGCTTAAAGCTTTCAGGTCTGAAAATTGCCCAAAATCATCACATTTTGACAAATTTGGAACATAAAATGTACTTTTATGAAAAGAACTGATTTATTGAGTGTTAAGACTTTTGAAATAGACCCAAATTACGAACCAAATTGAGAACTTTTTGGAGTTTTATAGTTTAGGCTATTTTGGGCAATAAGTGAAACTTGTCCTTTGAATCAGTGGTTTCACAATAACCATTATATACTAAGTATCTGTTAAAAGATAGCTCTTTCACAGTACATTGTTAAACTTAAAGATAAATATATACCGACAATGACCAATATTAATGATGGAATGAGATTATACATGTATATATACTGTTTTATATTGTTACATGTACATTACATAAATGAAAATTAAAACCAAACAGTTGTCATTATTCATAAAAAAAGAAAAGGGAGGTATGATTGGTATAAATCAGGGTTGGCAAAAACCCAGTTTTATGAGTATTGCCCAGCCCAGTGGGAAATACTGGGAAAACCCGGGTTTTACTGGGTTTTAGTGGGTAATACTGGGCAATACTGGGTAATATAAAATACTGGTCTAAATTTTATAGAGGATTCAGTGATCAAACACAAATGTAATACATTTGAGATATATATACATTTTTAACTTGTTTTAATTGTCTAGATTGGTTAAACTGTCATTGACTGTAAATATAAAGCAAAACATTTTTTTTTTTTTAAATATGTATAACTCTTGAAGTAAGAAAAAAAATACATTTAAATAAGGTATATGTACTGTCACTAATGTAATAAGTAATTATTCAGATTAGAACACAAATTTGTTTATGTACATGTAACAATAATCAGCCCTTTCAATTCTATAAATGTTAATGGCATGACCCTTTAGGTTGTTTATTTAGCAATATGAATGTATAACAATTAAAATAACAATTCACTTAAAAAATGCATTTTTATCAAATTTTGGATTACTGAAACAATGCTTGGAAATTACATATAAACAAGGTATCATTAAATGTGCAAATCTTGTATTCTGCTTACATATATATAGAATAAATGAAGAACCGACTGAAATTGAATTTTTCATTCTACTAGAAATGACTCAATGGTTATCTGTATAAAAAGTATATATTTAGCTGTGATACTATAACATTACACCAAGTCGTGTTAAAATAAGCTTAAAAAATCATATTGCCCAGAAATGCCCAGTATTACCCATTTCTGGGTGTATTGCCCAGCCCGGGAAAACCCGGGTTTTCCCACCCGGGAATTCCCGGGCGGGTAATACTTTGCCAACCCTGGTATAAATCAGACACCAGCTCTAGACAAAATGATGAAAAAGAAATAAAGCTTATAACCATACAACATTTTTACAATCAGAAAAACCTAAGAGTTGAAAAACTATCCAAATGTTGTGATATTCAATTAACAAAAATACCATCATTAGCAAATGGCTATCTACATATAATACATTGTAATATTTACAATGAACCATTTAATAATTAAAAACCAATTGTTCAAAGAACAATTGAAGGTCTTTCCACAAGTGAAGATCTATTTTATTATCAAAATATTAAAAATCAATCTAAAATGTCAGTTCCTATGGCTTTATAATATATAAATATGAATTTAAAGCAAAGGTCAAAATCTAGAACGTGCAAATTACCTATGACCTTGACCTCAATTTCAAGGTCATAAACCAAGGATCTCAAATCAAAAGACCCTAGGTCTTTATTATGTATGGTTAATGAGTTATATGACTTTACGCATAATTCTAAATATAAGATGGGCAAAAACTCCTAGTCCGTTTGATTTCTATAAATCTTCAGAAAATGAATCTTAAAAGTTCATTTTTACAAATAAATATTTTTTTTCTTCATGTATGTTAATGTATGATATATACGAACTCTGACTATGAATAACATAATTTTGAACCAAAAATCAAAAAAGTTACTCATTAGGTCTCTATGTTACTTCTATTGTTTTTAATATTAAATACTCAATGGAGTAAGTATGAGTAGTGTAACAGCCTTCCATTCAAAACAAAAACATAAGACATGTGCTTTAAACCTGTTTCATTGTACCATGTGACTTTACTCATTTGAATAACTCTGACAAGCATTCAATTAAGTCATGTGATAACTGAGCTTTCTGTATAAATGATTTTGTATTTTTCATTGTTCTATGACTCACATAAGTCCTTAGTAATATTTTCCACTGAACATTACTAGTATTACATTTAAAAAAAAACTTCAAAGTACTTTTTTTGCAAAATTCAGTTTAGAAACAAAATTTTGTGAAAGATATAAAACATATTTGTTAGTTATTTATGGAAAGTTTTATCTGCTTACTTTGATCAATTTGAGGAAAACCAAACACAAAATACTCACAACAAATTTATTATTAAGGCCATTCATAATCTTCAGTCTCATCTCCATCACTTAAATCATCATTCTCACTTTCGCTTTCAATTTCAGAGTCTGATTCAATATGAATGATTATTTTTTGAATTTCATCCTGTATAGCATCCTTTTGCCAATATTTTGGTTCAATATTGTTTTTTACATGATTGCATGAATTGAACCATGTTGCACTATTTATCTGTTCAAATCCTTTTTGAATAAGGGATTTCACATCATTTTGTTTAAATGTAGAGTTTTCCTGACCAACAAATCCCTTTAAATTTCCCCAAATAAGTTCAATAGGGTTAAACTCGCAGTGATATGGTGGGAGTCTTAGAACTTCATGTCCTTTCTTTTTCAAAAATTCATCAACCTTGTATACAGGGTCAATTTTTTTGGATTTAATAATTTCATATATCTTGGGTTTGGTTTTTTTCATGTCAAATTCAACACCAAGTTTATTTAAAAAGTCAATCATGTCACCTTTTCTGGAATTAGATGTGGGAGGTTTTGTACCCTCGACACGCACACTATGATATGACGCATTGTCCATTACTATTAGACTTTTTTTTGGCAAAGCTGGAACTAATTGTTTTTCTATCCATTGTTCAAAAATTTTGCTGTTCATCTCCGTATGGTAATCTCGTCCGTCCGTACTGATACCCTTAAAAACTAAATCACATCCCTTTAAAAAACCCTTTTCACACCCAGCATGCAAAACAACGAATCTTTGACCTTTACCTAGGGGTATTTTTCTGTTTTTTTGCATCTTCTGAACTAGTCCATTGATGGGAAGTTGTATGGTTGGTATCAACCCAAGTTTCATCCAAATAAATAACAGTATAACCTTCTTCACGCTTTTTCATAATTGTTCTAAGATATTGTATGCGTTGGTTAACAATGTCCTTTCTTTCAACTAAACCTTTTCTGTTTTTATCCATTCTCTTATATCTAAAGCCTAACTCATGCAGAGTTTTCCATAACTTGTATTTTGATAAACTAATTTCATGATTTTTTTCCAAAAGTTGTTTTAATTTTTTTAATGTCACACATTGATTTTTCCTAAATAAATTATGCACAGTAGTTTTTATCAGATCTTTGTCAAACTGATCAATTTTGTCCTTTATAGTTGACACACTTTTTGACTTCAAGATTTCTTCTGAACCAAGCATTTTTTTTATAAAGCTTTCACTAACTTTCAAACAGTGGGCAGTTCTTTTTGTGGTATTATGCCATGAATGAAATGGAGCTCCCCGCTTTGACTCGGCAAGAAAATAGTTGAACACTTTCAGAATTATATCCTTTTTTTCTTTAGAAATTTTTGGAGGCATGTTAATTCCTTTCTTTATTCATAAGTAAGGGAGACAATGCATAATTTAAAAACAATATTAAAAAAGGCCTCTTTAAATAATAAAGGTATTTTGGGTTATATGTTATCTAATTTTATTTTCATTTTTGAAAGTCATAATTTAGCTGGGTTTTTTTTCAAGAAAAAGGTAAATATCAGATATATTCTGTAAATAATTATTAATAAAACTTTTTAGAGCCTCTCCATTTTGTTACTACTGTCACCATGCTTAAAGCATGAAAAGCTTGCTTAATTTCTTTCAGAAGGTATAAATTTATAATCAAATTAAGGTTACAAAAAAAGTTTAGAAAGGAAAAAAAAATAAAACATATGTTTATAACATTTTTTCCACTAATAACATCTTTGTAGATAAATGTAAGTTCATTTATAAAATCATAAAAAAAACTTAGATGATGGTCATTTTTCATAACATGTATAGTGCCTTTAATATTCAAATGAGTAAAGTCACATGGTACAATGAAACAGGTTTAAAGCACATGTCTTATGTTTTTGTTTTGAATGGAAGGCTGTTACACTACTCATACTTACTCCATTGAGTATTTGATATTAAAAACAATAGAAGTAACATAGAGACCTAATGAGTAACTTTTTTGATTTTTGGTTCAAAATTATGTTATTCATAGTCAGAGTTCGTATATATCATACATTAACATACATGAAGAAAAAAAATATTTATTTGTAAAAATGAACTTTTAAGATTCATTTTCTGAAGATTTATAGAAATCAAACGGACTATATTTATTGTTTACGCACCCTTTCAACAAAAATTTATAAGTAACGGCATGTCGCAACTAACAATTTAGTGAAAATAAGATGTAGATATGTTATAAGGTTTTGAAAATAAGTAAAAATAAGCCAAAATAAAAAATTTAGAATATGACCTTGACCCTTGACCTTGACCTAATTTTCATTTTTTTGGACCAAGGATCTCAAATTAAAAGACCCTAGGTCTCTATCACTTATGGTTTACCAGTTAGAAATGCAAATCACTTATATCAAATACATAAGGGGGAATAACTCTCATATGGAGTATCAGGATAGCTTCGGTTAAAACTACACTCCGAATCCTGAAGATGTAACGAGCAATTTGGTAAAATAAATTTGTCGTAATATTTTACGGTTGCGAAGGAGTAGTGGCCACAAGAAAAACAGTGTTTGGGGAGATAACTCTTACTGCACGGTTGTCAGTTTTAAAGCGTATAAACTATACGATATCATATTCCAAATATCTAAGCGACATCTTTTGAAACAACAAAATTACGCAAGAAAAAAAATTAGGCGGAAGAAAAAAAAAAATAATAATCAGAACAAAATCAATAGGTCTTTCCACGGAAAGGTGGAAAGACCTAATTAGAAAACAGAACCTACAATGTACATGTATAGCTGCTAATTTAAAAAAAAATATAATGGATAAATGATTGACTGTGTTACAATAAAACCAAGATACAAATGTAACTCAGTGAAGCTATTTATGAACATTTAAAGAGTTTGTGTTGACTGCAACAAAAATCTAGAATAAGGGATAGTAATCTTGCTGTGTTAACATCCATTTAATTAGCAATTGATCCAAAAGCTAAATGTTTCAGAAAAAAGACCTGGATACTACATGTACAAACATTGTTAATTAATGCCATTTGTAGAGCAGGATCTGCTTACCCATCCGGAGCACTGAGATCACCTGTTTTGGTGGGGTTCGTGTTGCTCAGTCATTAGTTTTCTATGTTGTTTCTAGTGTACTTTTATTTGTATGCATGTCTTTTTCAGTTTTAGTCATGGAATTGTAAGTTTATTTTCCATTTATGAGTTTGCTGTTCATCTGGTATCTTTAGCCCCAAAGTTTCAATTATTTTTTTCGCCACCTCTTTCGCCAAAACAATATATTTTTCCCCACTTTATTTTTTAATTAGCCACAATAATACAATTTATCTGTTTTGATATGATGGTCTTGAACCTCTTTTTCATAGTTCAGTGAGTGACTATATAGCTACTTGAAGAATTGTTTGCTATGTTGATTCTCTATTATAAGTTATACGCTAACGATTTTTGTATGTGTGCAACTATATGGTCATAATGCCAATCTAACAGTTCTCATTTGACCAAGTAATCATTGATAATTCACAAAGTTAAGTTTCCTAGATCAAGTCAGTATCTCAGATATGATAGCATATTATATTTTATATTTGTACTATATTGTATGGTGAACATATCTGTCTGGTAGGTATAATATAAACACCTGTCATTTATCAATAATTCAACACAACTTGAGGTCCTCTGATGTTCAGTACTTCAGTACTTTGATTTGTTGTTGACAACAGTTAATCACCCGATATCATAAAAATTTCTACAAACAACCTTTTGTATGCTCGTAAATAGTAATGTCAATATTTGAGTCAATAGCATGTGTAACAACCTCTCTTCCGGAACAGTTCCATAACACGGCGTCTCATACTCTGAAGCCTTCTGAACTTTAGATGAGGAAATCTATTCCATTCATAAACAAATGTCACTCTTAAATCGCCAAGATTTTGGAAAGGTGGAACTCTGCGATTGAGATTTCTACCAATGGCATCCCAGACATGTTCGATAGGGTTTATGTATAGAGACAAGGAATGCAAAACGATAGTGTCAATGGCTTCTTGCTCTTTATACTCGGTTACAATCCTTGCCCACATGTGGTCTAGCGTTGTCGTTCATATGCAAGGGTCTTGACCATGTTGATGCAATTGTGTGATTATCAAAATAAGGGACTACAATATTTCGAAGCACCAAATCCGTATATTTCTGTTCGTTTATGTTACCTTGCAGAATATGCAAACCCAGCTAACAATGGTATAAGAGGCAATCCCATACTGTAACACCACCAGCACCGAATGCAGTCGTTGGGCAAATGTTGTTAAGGTCAAAGGCCGTTTTATTTTCCCGCAAAATTTGTATTTTGCCGTCTACTGGTCGTAACAAAAAACGACTCTCATCTGAGCAACGAATTTGTTGCCGGCTTCTCTTGTTCAAGCGTCGATGGTCTTTACCCCTATTGAAACCAGACTGTACAGTGTATGGATGTTAGGGCAGGTCTTTTGACAAAATGACATGCTATTCAGTTGCCTCTATGAAGTCCACACGGACCAAAATTGAATGTTCGAACACTAACACGACCACTCGTAGGCCAGTGGTGTCTAAGCTGTGGGGCAGAGGTTAATGAATTGGCTTTAGTACAACGGATAAGCAGTCTGTCATCACTACGGGTAGTTAAACGGGGTCGTACGGACTTTGGTCTATCGTTTACAGTTTCTATGTCAACATGACGCTGTAAAAGTCTATTAATGATGGTGTGATCAACATTGAAATGGTCTCCTAAGTTTCCAAACGGCATTACCATGCCAATTTCATGCCAACGTTTAGTCACAGATAACTTTTGATGTCTTGCCATATTACTGAATGATGTGATGAAGGTCAAATTTCCCCTGTACGGGGGACAGTAGGAAGATCATTTAATCGTATCGGAACTAGTGTATTTGTAAAAGTGCAGTTGCCCTTTAATAAAAAGTTAATACAAACTTTTAAGTTACTTGACGGGTTTATCGGAGTTCAATCTTTTTGGTCGTAATGAACTTTCTAAGTGTATGTTGAAAGCAATTCATAACACCAAACATTAATATTTTTTCGCAAAAAATATTGCCAATTATATTTCGGTGGTGCTTAACTTTTGGCGGACTGTATACATTACAAATTTATAATGGAATTAGAAAAATCGTACATATCAAGGACTTGGTTCAAGTACTTAAACTGTTTCTTCGACATGTTGACTTCGAACCAAAAGAGACACGGAAGAAAATGCCATTACTTTATAAGAAACTCGAGCCTATTCATCGGTATGATAGCTAAAAAGAAATGTAGCAAACACATACATTCTGAAATATATGTTTTAGGGACTAATATCATAAAAACAAAACCTTCTAACAGTAGTTGTTATTTCCGGTACCACCAATTAGTTATGTAATTGTACTGAAACTAAGGTTACACTGCCTTCAAGCAAAGTTGTTTTAAAGTCGGTTTAACAGTTATATATAGAAGGACTCGATAAAGAGTTAATCAACATGTACTGCTGGCATGTACATTAGTATGATAATACGTATGCTTGGACTAAATAATTGAAACTCCAAGAATTAAATTAAATAGCTCACAAACTTTCTTGTATGTCGACATCAAAATCATCAACGCTTTCCAAAAAAAATTAAGGAAAAAAATGTAGCTGTTGTAAATATCTAACAGATGTGTCCAATTGGCAATTTTTATCCAATTTCCTATTATGATATTTTGATTGAGTGTGGATTAGCATGGTGGGTGATGCATGTATAACAGGAAACGCGTACCCGTCGACACACCTGGTTTTGCTTCTTTTGTTGTTCACACGATTCTCTTAAGTTTTGTTTGTAACCTTGTTTTGCAAATTCGTAATCGATTGAAGGAATTTAAACATCAGGAAACTACTATTCTCTCTCGATTCTCTATACATTGTGAAAAGTTAATGCTCTACTTATAATGGCACATGTAGCGTTCATTATCTCAAGTTTAATGTTTGATGGGATGTCATTTCAGGTAATTTGGTCAAAATCACGGAACATATTTGTGGCCATCAGTGACACATATATTCCATAAGGTTGTGTGAATGAAAGCTATGTGGAATATGCGATAGGTGAATATATTGCTGATTTTTTTTTTTAGATCATTCAATTTTTAGCCTGCTATCTAAAGCAACAAGCGGAGCTGACTTTTTTACTTACAAGCTTACAAGGTAACTGTTCTTGAACACATTATTTTGACCTAAATCAGACTGATGTGTGCTATATGTCAAATAGTTGACATACAAAATACAAATATCATTGACTGGTTAATAAAAAATGTCACCGCGATGTATCTCTTTTGAAGCCGATGTGACGCAAAGCAAAAATCAATTAAATGTCTTGGTATCTTTGCCCTCTTTTGTAGTACATCAGTCAATCAACCATTAATTACAAATGTAAACATATATTAAGTTATGACCTACAATGTTAAAATATGGATCCTTGCCATTGTTATTATTGCCAAATATACAGTCTTTGTTTACATTTTGAACTATCCAAGTAGAAAGATATTTTAGGTAAATATTATAGCAATTTGAATGAAAAATGTGATTGATAACTAATATAAAACATCAATAACACTTCAACAGTATGAAGGTTTTTCATAGGGTCAATTATCTTGCACAATAAAGTAAGCAAACATAAAATATATTTAACAAACCATTATCAAAATGTACTTTTTATTATAAAAGATTATTTAAGAAAATATGTTTCATTAAAACAACAAGATATTTTAGTTTATTGAAAAATTATATTTATTTCTTGACTTCATAATAACAATTATATTGTAACTTACTGCTCAAAAAATTAAAAGAAAACGAGTATACTCTACAATACAAATTTTATTGTGCATCAATTTTAATGAAAAAAGCAGGATTTTTTTTTCAGTTGTCAACATATTTCTTCAATGGAATACGACGTCAGATAAGGTACCAAGGGCGCAATCTTCATCCAAAGTCGATGAAAAACAGACACAACGATCATATAAAAAAACGACAGAAGGACCTTTAATAGGATACCACCTACCGCCAAACAACAGCCACACAAAGCCAGCTCCTTCCACAGCTAGCAAATGACTAAGCAACTCGACCAACACTACCAACATGATTTGACTGAGATGCTCTGAAAGGTAATCAGTTTCGTATTAATCATCACAATACTCATTTTAAATGCCCCATTTAAAATGTTGTATGCCAGATGCACGTTTTATCTACTACGAAACTTTCGGAGATTGTAACTTTAGATAAATATGTAACAAGTTGTAGGTTTAGCCAACTATTAACCAGGTTTAACCCACCATTTTCTTCGGAAAATGCCTGTGACAAGTCAGGAATATAAAAGTTGTTTTACATGCGTCCCGTTAATCACTGTTAAAAAAGTCAACTGTTTGATTTTGTCAGTCACCCTTTCATGAATTGACTTTGGTGTTCGGTATTTTCATTATACATTTTTATTGATTACTTCACGAACATTGAACACTATCTCTTGCAAAAAGGTAATGGCGTATAAAAAATCAAAATTCTTCCTTTCTGTAAATAAGCAATCATCCTAATAGAAACGATCAATGCTTTCCCATCTTACCTACTTTTTTTTAATATTTGATGTTTTTTTTTCAGAAATAAAGAGGAATATTTAGTTTCATTAAAAACGTTTGAGAAGGATAGCTGTTACATTGACGAATTGACAGAATAATTTGTGTACTTATTATATGTTGATGTGAAACAACGCTGTGAAGAATACTTCTTACAAGTGTTTGTTCATTTAAACTTTAACTGGAGTAATACAACATTGTCATACAACTTCAGATAAAAATCAAACTGGTTCTTTGACCTTTTTCTACTGACGTTAACTTGTGAGTAATGGATTCCTGCCACTAAAATTATTATTGCCAAGTATGTCTCCCTGTGTTCAATCTAATAAAATCCATATAGAAAGAAATTACTTATAATTATTCAGAATACTTTGGACGTTCATTTAATTATTTCATAGAGTTTAAAGTGAAATTGTTGGTATCTAATAAAACAACGTGAACATTAAAACGAGGTTTTAGAGATTAACATACGGTTTTTATCAACAGACAAGTGTTTACCATATGTCATAGCTTTCATCTTAGACCAGACAAATTGCAAATAATTATTACAAGATCAGAACCTTTACATGATAATTTGAAATTATATTTAAATGTCCTAAGTCAGTTGCCTGTAATTCATTGGTCTTCACTCAGCGTCCTTTATTTTCTTGTCACACATTTTGTTTTAAGTTATTTCAACCCGTAAATGTTTAAATTTTACTTTTTTCATAAAGAATAAAAAATCACATAAAAGTCTCTCATTGGACACCGTTAACTTTTTTGGTCCTGTATCCACTTATTCCAAGACAAAATGTTGCAAACTGATAATAGGCGTTAAGAAGCCATGCAAAAAAGTTAAATCATAAAAAAACTGAACTCCGAGGAAATTCAAAACGGAAAGTCCATAATCAAATGGCAAAAGTAAAAGCTTAAACACATTAAACGAATGAATAACAACTGTCGTATTCCTGACATGGAACAGCGGTATACTACTGTTGCCTTTATTGGAACAGGCAGTTTTGTATGTAGAAAATGGTGGATTCAACCTGGTTTTATAGCTAGCTAAATCTCTTAGCAAACAAGTCAATATGAAGAAAAAACATCGAATAAAGACGTTATTTAAATTTTAAAAGAAAAACTAATGAACAAGTTTATTTACTTCAGAAAATAGATCTCAAAGTAGAATAAAATAAATAAGGTAATAGATCCCAGATATCTATAATACTAAAATAACGAGGTCGAATTTGTCAGCCGTCATCGGGTAAAAACGACAAATCAAAGAATTCAACTTTATATATAGCTTATATAGGACAATGGTGTAGATTAAAAATTACACTACTGCAGACCCTTTTGTTTTCCACATAATTAATATTGCCAATAGTAAACAAGTTCCGGGTCGAATCCGATACCGATACCAATAGTATATTCATCTGTTACCTTTTACCTTATCTGTACGTTCTGTATCTGACAGGCGCACCACCAAACGCTGTATTTAGGATTTGCTATATACACGGTAACACGGGACATAATCACAGGGTTAACACTACTAAATTAAATCATTGTCAAATTGTTCCCTATTACAGTATTTCAATCAGTAAGACTTTCTAAGATAACAATACGAATTCTAAAAATCTGGACTTAAAATAAGGCATATAGGTACAGTTTTCTATTTGTTAGCGGACATGACGTAAAACAGCGAAAAAAAGAATTCAACTTTAGTTATAACTAACATAGGACAATGCTGTTGATCAAAAATACTCCATTCCAGGACCTTTTGTTTTCCAAAAAAATAATATTACCAATAATTGATAAGTTCCAGGTCGACGGTTTCAAACAGAAAGATTTTGAAAGCAGAGAAAACTGTGTATCTTATAATAGGCATGACTTCATCAGATGACAATACCAATACTAAATAAGGCTTACGCATAGTTATATACTTTAATTTAGTCACGGACCAGGGATATCACGGGCGTGTTCTAGTTCTATTTAAAAACAACAAGCTACTTACTCTTCTCTATAGGTTTCACATACAGTACAAGAGGACTGAAACAGGAACACTATTTATATACTTTAAATTAACTCTCAATTTTCTCGGATATAGATTCTTACTTCATTATTTGATATAACAGAAAGAATAAAGTAATTTCGTTTCATGTCTTTTACCTTCCCGAAAAACAACTTTCAGAATAATAAATACACTTTGCCAGTTTAACATATTATATAATTTCCTTTAAAGTCAATAAAAGGGGACGGAAATTACCAAGAAGGGAATCAAAACAAATAAGTTTAAAGATTGTGACGAAGTCATTGCAATAAATCAAACAAACCGAAATAAACAATCTACAAATCACTACATTAAAGCTGAATAAAGGCAGCAGTAGTTTACCGCGGTTGAACAGTCATAAATCGATTAAGCACAAACAAATCCGGGTTACAAACTCAAACCAAGGAAAATACATCAACTACAAGAGGAATTCAATGGAACAACAGAAACACTGAACTACAGCAATAACAAACGCCAATATCAAGACTGAGCAACATAAATTACCAAATCGGGAGTTATACCAGGTGTCCCTGAGTAGAAAGAATACCAATTCCAATTTAGCGTATGTAGACGAAATAATTACGATTTTCATACTTGGGTAAGTCTGCTACGGATGATCCCGACAACAAAAGTATGCGTGTTATACACAATTGTGTAGGAAAACCAATTTAAATTTCCGTCATGTCAAATTTTAGTGGGGTTGACAACCGAGAAATCGGTATAATAACGGAATTTCGCGACTGACTGACACTTTTCAAAAAGTGCGAGTTAAGTACCTTGTGTTATACTAAGGTATAAAGGAAGAAAAAAAAATCTGAGACAAGTGCCTGTGTGCAAAATATATTATTTGAAATCATAATAATGGAAATAAGTTTACTGTGTAGTATGTATTGTTATACTCTCTAACTGTGAGGTTAATAGCAGTATGGACAACTGCCTTTTTTGAGTTTTTCATCCTGCCAAACAGGTTATCTTTCTCTTAAGTGTACATCTTTTATTATCTTAATAAAAACATTGTATATTATAAAAGCTTGTACACAGAAAGAAGCATATCCGAAATGCTTATGTGATGACCTAGAATATGAAGGTTGAATGAACATTTGATTGCATATTGTAAAATTTGATAGTTTTTAAATGTATTAAAAATGATACGAGTTTGAGAATTGTGAAAGAACTAGATCAAGGCTGCGTCAAAAAAGCTAGTTCATTGTATTTTGAATTTTTCTTTTTAGTTTAATTAGGATATTCCTGTACACTGCAACCGGTCGACTGAAAGAAAATCTCAATATTTAAACAATGTTTTTTTTGTATTAATTTTGTTTTTGTAAAGATTCCTTTAATTGATGAGAAAGAAATATGAATTGGTAAAATGTCAGAATAAAACTAAAATGCGTCTTACTTCATGTCAGAATTTTGAAAAAAGGATAATGAACGACCGAAATCGATAGTTTGACAACTGAAGGCGATATACAAGCAAGAGACAATGAAATCGATACTTTGAAATATGTTTCACTTAAAAGGAATTGTATCGCTGTGTTGAAGACCCATTGGTGACCTTCGGCTGGTTTGTGCTCTTTTTTCGGGTTTTTACCTCTTTGACAAATTCCACATTTCTATTCTCAATAATACTACATATCTTTTTGTCACCATACATTTGTGCCTCAGCACACTAGTGACATGTGTTGATTTGATGTGAACTAATATGGCGGCTGATTCATGGAAAGCAAGAGACATATATCTTGTCAATGTACCCGGTCTTTCTCCTTTCCGATATCATGCGATTTCCTCATTTGTTTTTTAAATCTACAGATTTGTTAAATGTCTAATCAAAATTTCCATTACAAAAACATAATTATGGTATTGGTGCATTAACAAATAGTAAAATTATTATGAAATGACTGTTAAATTCCAACATTGAAAGCAAAAAAAAAATAAAATAGTCTAAGGTGTTAACTCGATTTTAAAATATGGAAACAGTGACTTCTGAAATGCGTCAGTGAACCTCACAGTCATGAGGCATAAGCTGTTTAAATGAAGATACGTATGTAGGAAATAAGAGTTTTAAATTCATTTTGCAATGATGAATGCTGCTTGCATGTAATTGAATAAAGAACCGTTTTAAATCAATTCTTTAAAGCGGCCCGCTGGTGAAATTTTGTGAAATGAAATAAGGATGATCTGGTGTGATTGCCAATGAAACAACTAACAAAAACAGGGTACGTGGTGTTTTAAAAACGACAGGTCATTGTACTACATTCCAAATTGAGCAAATCCCTTCAGCGACTTCAATCTATAAAAGCTCGAAGTGACAATAAGGGAAGCTATTGTAACAAGAATATCAAAAGCCTGCTCTCTGCTATACCAATGAACGAAAAACAAATACAAAACAATGCGTCTTTAATTATAAGAATCTCATGTTCATTAGTTGTCGTTTGTTGATGTGGTTCATAAGTATTTCTCGTTTCTCGTTTTTTTTATGTAGATTAGACTGTTGGTTTTCCCATTTGAATGGTTTTACACTATAGCCTTTTATAGCTTGCTGTTCGTTGTGAACCAAGGCTCCGTGTTGATAATAAACTTATCAAATATACCAGGATTAAATTTTGTATTTACACGAGACGCGCGTTTCGTCTACTAAAGACCCATCAATGACGCTGAAATCCAAAAAAGTTAAAATGGCCAACGAAATGCTAGTAGTTATCTTATAGTTCGTTTGTGTGTGTGTTACATTGTCTTGTTTTTTGTTCACTTCAGTGTTTCTGTGGTTTGCTGTTTTAATCTTGTAGCTGATGTGTTTCCCTCGGTTTTTGTTTGTGATCTGGATTTGTTTTCTCTCAATTGATTTATGACTTTCGAACAGCGGTATACTACCGTTGCCTTTGAAGACCGTACTTTTGCTAATAATGGTCTGCTTTTGTAGATTGTGACTTGGGTGGAGAGTTGTCGCATCGGCACTCATACCAAATTTTCTTATATCTATCTATAGTATTCGATAAATTTTCATTAAAAGAACTATAAGTATCATTAAATTGTTTTTTGTTTTTGTATTGTAAACACATGCTTACTTCAGACATAATAAATAACAAATATAATAGCAATGGTTTTGTTATGCACTGTTCATGACTGTTGTGTAAGAAATGTATTCAGAAGTATAATGCATGGTAATGATACAATGAGTGTGTCGTATGCATTTTCTGATAGCTTTCAGATTGAAGTTTAAATTTTAATCAATAATTTGTCTACATCAACTTTTTACCTAACATAATCTCATTGCAGTCTCCTGTGTCTGTCAAAGTCAGGAACCTTTTCAGTTTATAGAGAAATTACGCTACTTGTTTTTGTCCTTTAATGGAATTATATATTGATGGAATTGTCTTATTTTTATTTACATTCTGTCTATACTCGGGCCGATAAATAGCTTAACATATTTGATAGACAAGTGAGTCCAGTATGCTAATCTATATATATGACTTTCTGTGTTGTTTGGTTGCATTCAACTGTCTAATTATATATAGTAACAATCATTTACTTTGAATTCTGTTTTTTAAGATGTCATATAAATTTAATTATCAAATGTATTGATATTCGAATACTTTGACCAAGTTTACACATCAATCCGCTGTTTCAAAATAAATTTTATTATTTTTAGTAGCTGTATAGATGTAGAAGTAGAACAACGTGTTTTAACATAGTTTTTTTTTAATTTAATTTTTTTTTTTGTCTATGTATTTTGAAAAATTCCGTCTTCGTTATTCAAATACTTATTTCCTAATGGAAAATAAATGTCAAAACAAAATAATTTCAGTCATACATCTCTTGACATTTCCCGAAGTAAATATTTTGAAGAAATCCAATAATTATTCATTAAAATGAAAGCTGTTGATGCCACAGTATTAAAAAAAGTGACTATTAAATATATGCATTTTACAATCAGTCATGTATGACATGTATGAGTGTTCTGAAAAGATATGTTGTATAGATAATTTATTTCGAATTCAATATTTGTATAATTACTAGAATACGTTAACTGAATATCCGATATATCTGTCTAGACTCTTATTTAATTTACACTGTATGTATCTAAAAGCTATGTACTTCGTACTTTTATTTCATACAGCAATAAATTAAGAAAAAATAGCCAATGTACAGATTCGAACTATCGACTTTGAAAAAAACAACATACAAATGCAGTTAAAATTCTTTGCATAGAAATATAACTCCCTTAAAAGAAGGACGAAAGATACCAAAGGGAGAGTCAAACTCATATATAGAAAATAAACTGACAACTCCATGGCTAAAAATAAAAAGACAAACAGACACATAATAGTACAAAAGACACAACATAAAAAACAAAAGACTAAGCAACACGAACCCCACCAAGAACTGAGGGTGAGCAGATCCTGCTCCACATGTGGCACCCGTCGTGTTGCTTATGTTATTACAAATTCGGTAGGTCACATTCGTGAAAAGGGAAAAGTATTGTAGTTACGACATAAGGAACATATCCGATATCATCTGTGAAACTGTTATAATACAATAACGGTCAACCAACTCGTGATGGCGTCCATAAAATTAACGAAGGGATGATTTCAACTTCACCATTTGAAACTCTTGGTTAAATAGCTTCCTTGTGAGTACCAATCCTCTATCAAAGAAATCATGATAGGAAATACAGGCCCGGGTATATTGTATCAATTTGGAGATATATACTCCATATGCAGGAGCTGCTAGAATGTTGCTACAAAGAAATGGAAAGTTCACAATTGGGAAGCTGGAATCATCTCTTTTGTCGTAAAAATTTGTTTCCAAATGACCCTCATTGTCAATTTCTAGAAGTAAGTCAAGATATGAGGCAGACTTAGGTGTATCTGTAGTATCCTTTTTCTCTAGTTCGATGGAATAGATTCGTTCAACATAGTCACCAAATGTTGTATTATTTAGTGAGAAAAACATCATCTATATAACGGAACGTAAAGTTAAAGGATATTGCTAACTTCTTATCTTTCCTCATAAGAAGTTCCTGTATGAGTCAGCCTCATAATGATAAGAAACAAGTCTGCAAGAAGAGGGACACAATTGGTTCCCATAGGAGTTCCGACGGTCTGTTGAAAAACACGTCCTCCAAACGTAGCTAATATGCTGTCAATCGAGAAATCAAGCATCTTGATAATGTCAGATTCAGAGACTTTTTTGTGTGAATAAGAATGATTCTTTACAAAGTAGGATTTATTCCTCCCCAAGACAAGATATTTGTATCTACGTTCGCCATTCGTTTTAATGAAACAAAGTAATACCAACTCTTTCAATTTGTCTATTAGTTTGAAATGGGGAATACAACTTAAAATTCTCTAAATTTCAAAGAATTGGTAAGACCCTTTTTGGCCCTTCGAACTAGAATATAAAAGGTTATTATTAATTTATCAAAGGATATTTTATAGACAATTAAAGATATTTAAAGGATTAACGTTGTCCCCTTAATCAAATGTCTTTTGAATTTTTTGCTTGTTGGTTGCTGTCTCATGGAAACACACCTTAAATTTACCTTTATTCCCGTTTATATGGTTCAATAGGATTTGTTCTACCTAATTTACTTGATTTTTTAATTGATTGATTCGTATAGGTAGACAAAGGCTACAACCTAAACATAGAATGAACAGATATTAATTGACTACATACGAATTGTTTGAATAGAACTGAATTTACCGCAAAATATAAGTCTGGATTTAACAGAGAGACTAAATCAAATATGCCTGTTTTGGTGTTCTTTTTTGGAATTTACGAGATCGAAAATAATATATGTACAAGACACGTCGTGAGTGAATTAAAGTTGAAAAGGGCTAATGCAATATCGCTTTTCAAAAGCTATACCTAATTTGAACATCTGTTCAGGGTCCGTTGAATGTAACATTCTGTCATCTGCATTTACACTATCGAAATATACTGTTTTTGCATTCCAAATTTAAAACATTGGTAAACTACTATTGCCTTTACATGTATGATTTTTTAATGCTTTTTGTTGTGCATATTCTTGCGGTTGTTCACACATCGTTGTCAATGTAATGGAATTTTATGCGACTGTCATACATATACAAGTAATGAATTTGGCTTGCTATAAAACTAGGTTAAATCAACCATTTTCTACATAAGAAAATATCAGTACCAAGTAAGGTCAGGAATATGACATTTGTTATCCATTCATTTGATGCATTTGAGCTTTTGATTTTGCATTTGCTTAGGGACTTCTGATTAACATTTTCCTCGGAGTTCGGTATTTTTGTTATTTGAATTTTGCTTTAAAAACATCAGTTGAAACTAAAATCAAACTTGATTACAAAACTTCACTTTCGATGTATTTTTATACATTTCAATTAAATAAATTTTTGAAGTGTTGTGTAGATATATTTACAGATTTTTCGGTAGAAAAGGCAAAATCCACGTTTGTCAACTTTAGAAATATTAAATCAAACAAAATTTCGATAAGAAGTATATATTTGATTGTTCTGTGACACAACAATGATTGATTGCAATTAACATAAAATCTATTTGAGTACAACTGTCGAAACAAAAACTGATGATTGTATCGAAAAAAATTAAATCAACGTTTAAAGTTTCTTTAATATTGTGTATGAGGGATTGTTTGCAAAAGTATGAATTATTCGAAATACGAAGGATTTACTTATCCCAGGCATAGATTCCCTTAGCCGTATTTGGCACAACGTTTTGGAATTTTGAATTCTCATCAACTTTATACTTGTTTGACTTTCTAACTATTTTGATCTGAGCGTCACCGATGAGTCTTATGAAGACAAAACGCAAGTCAGGCGTATCACATTATAAGCCTGGTACTTTTGATAATTATTTACACCACCGGGTCGATACCACTGCTAGTGGATGTTTCGTCCCCAAGGTTATCACTACCCTGGTAGTCAGCACTTCGGTGTTGACATGCAAATCAATTATATGGTCATTTTTATAAATTAAATATTGCAAAAGTATGAATAATTCGAAATACGAAGAATTTTCTTATCCCAGGCATAGATTGCCTGACCGTATTTGGCACAACTTTTTGGAATTTTGATCCTCAATGCCCTTCAACTTTTAACTTGTTTGGGTTCTCAATGCTCTTCAACTTAATACTTGTTTGGCTTTTTTACTATATTGATCTCAGCATCCTTGATGAGTCTTATGTAGACTAAATGAGCGTCCCGCGTATCGAATTATAAGCCTTGTACCTTTGATAACTATTTACATTACTTGGTCGATGTCACTGTTGATGGAAGTTTCGTCTTCGAGGGTATCGCCAGCCCAGTAGCCAGCACATCGGTGTTGACATGAAATCAATTATATGGTCATTTTTTTAAAATTAACTATTTGCATAAGTGTGAATTATTTGTAATATTAAGATTTTCTTATCCCAGGCATATTTTACCTTAGTCGTATTTGGCACCATTTTTTTCTTCAACTTTATACTTGTTTGACTTTCTAACTTTTTTATTTGAGCTTCTATGACGTGTTTTATGTTGTCGAAATGCGCGTTTGGCGTATCAAAATATGATAAAATTGAGAATGGAAATGGGCAATGTGTCAAAGAGACAACAACCCGACCAAAGAGCAGACAACAGCCGAAGGCCAGCAATGGGTTTTCAATGTAGCGAGATAATCCCGCACCCAGAGGCGTCCTTCACATTGCCCCTAAACAAAAGTGTAAGCTTAGAAATGGAAAAATATTAAATACTAAACTCGTTCAAAGGGTATCTACACGTCTCAATCTTCAGAATCGCTTATCTAAAAATACTACCATAGCTAACGTTTTTAACAATAAAAATCGTGGTTACCCTTCTATCGATAAGTGTCATGCCAAAAAATGACTTACGTGTCCCCGTCTTTCCACCAACAATACAGTAAGGTCCACATTTAATGGTCGCACATTTTCTCTAAATTTTGAAACTGATATTACTTGAAAAACAAACAGTAGTATTTATTTACTCACATGAAACAAACCGGGATGCGGTATTCAGTACGTAGGTGAAACTGGGCGATATTTATCTAAACGCACGCAAGAACACCTGTATCGTTTTAAAAGACCCAATAAATTCAAAAGTATCATTTATCAACATCTTAAGAAGCACAGTCATCCTATTAAATATTTAACAGTTCAACCTTTAGAAGTAGTAAATAAGCAGCCTGGTGAATCTCATTCCAAGTTTGTACGATCACGAAAAATAAATGAATTAAATTGGATTAAAAAATTACAGACAGTCTACCCTCTCGGTCTTAATGATAATATCATGGGAATTGGCAATATATCAAGAACCGATTCTGTTAACATTTTGGATATAGTTTCTAAAACTGTTCGTAAAAATCGTTCTCATGGACGCAGAAAAAATCGCAATCAAAGAAAATTTCGGACCAACCATACAAATATTTCGGACCTAATTTCCATTTCAAAAAACAACGGCAGACATTATCTGTTAACCAAACTTTGTTCTTTACCTATAAATAAATTAAATAAAATTTTAGAGGATTGCAACACAATTTCATATTACAGTCCTAAGTATGAAATTGTCCAAATTATAATGGCATATTGTTATTCTAAACTGTTTCCAAAAATTGATCGCCCTGAAGATCATAAAAAACATTTTATTAAAATAAAGTATGTCAATAAAGGTTTTGATTTTGTAAATATTGCCGGTATTTTTAACGACCATTCTGTTAAAGACCAAATTCCTGGATATTTTGATAATACTGAACTCCCTCTCATTTGTTATATTTACAAGAAATCTACCCGAAAATATGTGTTTAATTATAGCCAATTGTGTAAAGATGTAAATATCACTGAAAATACACCTATGTCGTGTAATTGCAGTAATTCAGAATACACCTATGGACCAATTTCCCATGTTATAACAGGAGACCTTAACATCGTTCGCGACCGAGAGTTAAAATCATTCCTCAGTAAAGGACCTAAATATCGTCCCCCGTCAACTATTAACTGGAATGAGTGTCGTAATATCATCAACGACTCACTCCGCGCCTACTGTTTGAAATGGGTAAAACGGGAAAAAGCTGACAAAAAATCTTTGGACTCTTTTTTTAATTCAGTAATGAAGATAGTTGATATTCGAATACAACATTTTAAAGAACATTTTACCCTCAACAAAAACTATAAAAACCCTATTTCGCGTATCAAAAATAAACTAACAGAACTAGCCAAGGAATTTGTTTTTGTCCCGGCTGATAAAGCTGCTAATAATATCATTATTGTTTGACGTAAATTTTATATAGAGGTTCTGCAAAAGGAAATCACGAATTCACCAACATTCCAACTGACTTCATTTTCAGAAAACGACATCTGTAACAAACATAAACTTTTAGCTACTTCTTTACAAGCAGAACCAAACACAATGAAAGTCCCAACTATGTACTGGCTTCCGAAGCTGCACAAAAAACCTTACAAATATAGATTTATTTCATCTTCCAGCCATTGTTCAACTACTAAATTGTCTGTTTTACTTACTAGTACACTTGGTACAATAAAAAACCTGATAATAAATTGTTCAAATAAGGCCTTTGAAAATAGTGGAATTAATTACTTTTGGAGTGTCAAAAACTCGTTGGAAGTACTTGATAAATTGCATGCATATATTGGTGATTTTGAATCTGTTCAAAGTTTTGATTTTTCTACCCTATATACCACTTTGCCTCATATTCTTATTAAGAAAAAATTCACATCCCTAATTAACTGGGCATTTAAAAAGTCGGAATGCGAGTACATATGTTCAAACTCTTTTAGATCATTTTTTAGTAGCAATAAACAAAAGAACTATGTCAATTGGACATGCTTTGATACTATTTATGCACTTGAATTTTTACTTGATAACATTTTTGTTCGCTTTGGAGATTCCGTATATCGTCAAGTTATTGGAATTCCAATGGGGACTAACTGTGCACCACTTATTGCGGACCTGTTTTTGTATTGTTATGAGTTACAATTTATGACTAAAATTAGCAAAGACCCATCAAAACAACATTTGATACAAAAATTTAACAATACTTTTAGATATTTGGATGATATATTGGCTCTAAATAATGACGACTTCAGTATGTATACTAAAGAAATTTATCCTGTAGAACTTACTTTAAATAAAGCTAATGATAACAATGACCACTGCCCTTTCCTCGATCTTGATATCTATATCATAAACGGGAAGCTTAATACAAAAATTTATGATAAAAGAGATGATTTTTCATTTCCTATTGTTAATTATCCATTTTTAGATGGTGACGTTCCCTTGTCACCATCTTATGGTGTTTATATATCTCAACTTGTACGATTCGCTCGTGTATGTAACAATGTATTAGATTTTAGCGAGAGAAATTTATGTATTACTGAAAAATTATTACACCAGGGTTTTCGATATCACAAACTGGTCAAAACATTTACTAAATTTTATCACCGGTATAAGGAAATAATTCGTAAATATAACTCAACATGCAGACATCTTATACGTTCAGGTATTTCACATCCAAAATTTTATGGAAATATTCTTTATAAAGCACAAAAATGTCAGTATTCTCCTCAGAAACTAACAAAACCTTTAAATAGACTTATTAAAAGGGGATATAGTTACGATACTGTTGTCAGGTCATTAAAGATTGCATATTTTGGCTTTAACATTGATTCACTGATAGGGTCTTTGCATCGGAACTAAACACATTTATTTCTAAAAAAACAGTTGTTGGCATGACACGGGTTATGTTCTTCTCATATATTTTATGATAGTATGATACTAAACCCCTAACGGGAGGGATTGTACCTGATATTCATATGATGAAGACATAATCTTTCAATCAGTTTAATTGAGGTCTGGAGCTGGCATGTCAGTTAACTGCTAGTAGTCTGTTGTTATTTATGTATTATTGTCATTTTATTTATTTTCTTTTGTTACATCTTTTGACATCAGACTCGGACTTCTCTTGAACTGAATTTTAATGTCCGTATTGTTATTCTTTTACTTTTCTACATTGGCTAGAGGTATAGGGGGAGGGTTGAGATCTCATAAACATGTTTAACCCCGCCGCAATTTTGCGCCTGTCCCAAGTCAGGAGCCTCTGGCCTTTGTTAGTCTTGTATGATTTTAATTTTTAGTTTCTTGTGTATAATTCGGAGTTTAGTATGACGTCCATTATCACTGTACTATTATGCATATTTTAGGGGCCAGCTGAAGGACACCTACGGGTGCGGGAATTCTCGCTACATTGAAGACCCATTGGTTGCCTTCGGCTGTTGTTTGCTCTATGGTCGGGTGGTTGTCGCTTTGACATATTCACCATTTCCTTTCTCAATTTTACTAGTTCAGTGATAATGGACGGCATACTCAACTCCGAAATATATAAAAGATAAGACTGTTAACTTCGATAACTATTTACAAGTATGTTGAACCCATGATTTGTTCTCTCTATTGAATTGTGTTCCAATTTCTTACCTTTTTGACTTTAATTTGTTATCCCAGGGTCATATTGTTTTTGCAGGGACATTTATATCATACACTAAGGTATTGGTTTGACTCGTAATGACGCACAACATTCGTGATTGATGACATTCTTGTCATTTGCCCAGATGATGGATAGTTTGTCTCATTGATAATCATACTATATTTCATTATTTTCATAGAGTACAGTGACGTTTACTTTGTCGCAATCTCAATTTGATTATTTGTGAACATTTTCTGAAATCGCTTCTCCATTGTCTGAAATTAACTAAAATTACCAGAATATATTTATTATTGATGTTTATATTTATTGATTAAAATTGACTTGGGACTATAAATGAAGTAATCTGTGTATTATAATCCTGATATCTTTGTTTTTCATCTTTATTGACCTTTACATTTTATTTTGTTTACAACATGAACTGTCTGAACCTTTGTTTGTAGTCTTTGTGAAACAGTTAGTGAATTATAGAAACGGGATTTATAAATATTTACATCCTTTAGCATTTTCTCTATCTACCAGAGTTAAGAAAAAGTTGATATCAGTTTCTTCGTAAATTTTACGGCCATCAGGAGTTGGTTGACCGTTATGGAATATCCTTTTCACAGATTATAACGAATATCTTCCAAATGTTGTAACTAACATCCAATCCCTTTTCTCGAATGTGAACTACTGAATAAGACTAATCACCTGGTTTGAACTTCACGACGGGTGCTAGATGTGGAGCAAGATCTGCCAACCTTTCAAGAACATTTGTAATCTTATAAGTTTAAGTACGTACGAGTATATGTTAATTGCAGCTCAGTTATTGTCAGTAACAATTTACCGTATCTAACTTTATTTATATCGAAAGAAATACCGAACTTGAAAACATGACAATTAGCGTTTATAAATCAATGATTCAAAGAGGCAAAAGATACAAAAGGGGCATTATATTCAAAATCATTAGTCATTAAAAAAGTTCAAAAGAGCTAATTTGATCAAAGTACAAACAACTGTACACATAAAAAACCCGCAGAAAACCAAAGACTGCGCAATAAGTTCCCCTTTCCCTACCCCATTACCCTCCCCCCAACAAGAACAACCATATAAGGGGTGATGTTAGTTTATCCGGAATTGTAAGTCAATCCTGCTCTTCATGTAGCATTACATAAAACTGATAGACCTGATTAGATTCTTTTTTAAGTCCTTTTCCCTCTGTCATACCAGGCAAGATAATCTTGGAAGACATTTTGGTAAAAAGTGTATTTAATTACTCTTATGATTTGTACAGTTGCTTATGAAAAAAAAATCACAATACGCCTGTTCCTATAGTTTCGAATAAAAGAACTTAAGATGAAGTGCGTTTTAGGTCAAAATAAAACAAAACGTTTTGTTCATTTCAGATCTAGACAATTGTTTAAAACATGTAATTTGAAAGTAAAAAACCGACATGTTAACAGTATTTATATGCAAGACTTTAAAAAAATACAGTAGTAGTAGACTGCAGTAATTGCAACGAATATTCAATATCCGAAACAGAAGTAATTGAGTTCATGCTGCTAGCATCTTTTATGTTAACCAGAAACCATTTGTTAATGAACAATTGCCAATATCGCCTTATCCGTTTAGTCAGTTACAAAAGCAACAAATATACCATGGCCTATTGGGAAGTGAACTTACGTAAAGCAAAAAAATAAGATGATTGAAACATTTATGTGGTTTATCTACTTCAGAAAATATATCCCAGATTTGTACTGTACATTACATGTAACTATAAATACTTATGGTAGGTCTTTAATAGACATTCATGAAATAGTTAAGTAAAAGAAATTTGACAATAATAAATACAAAGGATTATCTATTCCAAGAATGTATTATCTTTATTTGACAAGCCGTTCGGAACTTCGGATATTTAATTCAGAAAATACATACCAGAATGTTACTGTACATTATATGAAGCTAAATGTTTATGGTAAGTAAGTCTTTAATAGACATTCATAGAATAGCGAAGAAAAAGAAATTTGACAATAATAAATACTAAGGATTTTCTATTCCAAGAATGTATTATCTTCATTTGACAAGCCGTTCGGAATTTCAGGTCCTAAGTGCTCTTTATTAGATATTTTACCTATTTAACGAGCGTCACTGTGATGAGTCTTTAAAGACATTCAACCGTTTTTTTTTAATCCTGGGATTTATGATGATATTATTTACTTTGCCTCTAAGGGAGATATTAATAAGTATATAAAACCACGAAGTTTAAAACAGAATTGTGTATTCCCTCAATCACACATTGAAGGATAAAAAAAACTACATTAAACCCTTTTTTTCCCTGAACATATATTAATGCCCTTTTCAAAATAATTAGTAGCAGTAGTCGATGTACATGCATTGCTTATAATGGATATCTTTTATCAGAATAAACAAATTTCGATTTTTATATTTCTTTTTCTTAATTTCACGAGATGTTATAGAGATGTGTATATTCGAAAGACATACATTTTGCCAATATTTCATGAAACGGAAAACAAAAATTGAAGAAGACACATAAAGTTTTCAATTTACATATCAGTTTTTTATTTTATTTATATCACAATTAGTATACAGTTCAGTTTTCACTGATTAAATGAAAACAGTGAATTTTGAAGGGTTTTAAGACCGGAGCTTTTAGTAGTAGGAATGTTTACAGTCCAGAGTTGTTTTGATTTAAAACACCAGGAATCCTGAACGAGATTTTAAACGGTCTAAAATCAATTTTACTTACATGCATATGTTTGTTAAAAAACAAATAGCAACGTAGTGCCCTACGTATCCTTCGCCAAATTGTAATTGCAAATTTGATTTTTATCAAATTTCATTGAATTAATATTTTTGGGTTTACTTATGTAGTGTGTAAAGTGTCAACGTTTTACAGGAAAAGCTAAAGATTTATAAACCTCTCACTTGTAGGACAGTCGCATCAAATTCCATTATATTTAAAACGATGTATGATCAAAACAAACAAAATAGGTAAAATAGTCACAACATGGGTATAACAGTCATCATTGTGTCACAATCTCAAAACAAACAAATATTTAACGAAAAAGCACACAAAACATCTATCAAATTTAAAAACCACATTCATTGTTTTGAGTGTATGACGTCAGGAAATATAAACGTCACATAGGGAGAAATATAAAATGATTATTTTCAAAAAAATTAAAAATTCACATGGGGAATGGTGGTATACAGGGTTAAAAAATCAATAGTTATGTTAGAAATAATTTCAAAAACAGACCGAGATTTAAAATTATCCAGAAGTTCTTTAGAATTTTTAAGAATCCACATATGGTTAGTACCACTACGCAAGTTATACAATTTAGTCGTTGAAAGTATTTTCAAATTTATAATAAAACAATAACATTATGACATATGCTAGAACAATAACATAAAGGTGGGATCTTTAAAAGTACAGAGTGACGTCATATGAACCAAAGAAACACAGAAAGTCGCACATACAAAACACACCATAAAAAATTAAAGATAATACAAACACATTGACGGGTTGTTAAAGTACCGAGCCACGTTAAATGGATATCACAGAAAACAGACCAAACATTAAAAGTAATATAATAATAGAACAAAAAAATATAAAAGGACAATATAACACCGTGTTAAGATGATAAACAACGTCTATTCAACAAGATAGCGTTTCCACACCAGTATGCATCACTCACTTGTAATTTTTAAACCGTGAACTAAATATGTAAGGCCAAATTTGAACTTCATCACCTATTCCTTTGAATTCCGTTAAAACATAATAAACATTAGAATTTTGTTTGCATGTGTATCTTTATACATTAAGAGAACATTGATATTACTTATTAATTATGTTTTTTTTTCTTTCTTTCTAATTAGATGATAACATAACATTTGTTATGTCCTATGGACATACAGTCATATAATGTTATATTTAAATTAGTGTATTGGAAAAATCACTGATGTAATTGTGGTACAATAATCCTAATACTTTTGATGTCATTGTACGAATGGTGTGGAATTACCAGACTACAGACGACGATTGTGAAGCATAACATACTTACCCGCATATAACTTTTAAAAAAGGATGGCGTCATCTCCTTTATTGCAGATATTGTTATTATTTCATTCATTTTACTTTGAATGTTAGTGTTAATATAAATAATACCGCGAGAAAACACGAGCACATTTATATAGATCATTAAAAGCCCTTGTATCTTCATTCCAGTTCATTTACTTTAACAGGAGTGATCTATGCAGGATCACCCTAGCGTGTGTTACTTCTCTTTTATCGGAAAAGTGAAAATTTATGTACAAATAAATCCAATGTCTCTAGCTGTAATTGAACTCACGACCTTCAGCATATATATCCGTGTCGTACCTCTGCACCAAGACGACTGGATCATATCAATTTCTCTGTTAATTAAACATATTTAAATATTGTGTCCGGGGCTCGTAAAGGGTATATATTTAGATGCTTTTGTATATATATAATCTTGAACAGGTTGGATTCTAACTTGGTGTAGCATGGGGTAACCAATTCTAAAAGATACGCTTTACATTTCAAATTTGTAAGCGTTCGAGCATTTCTAGTAACAATACACTCGTTGGTAGTCGTTGGATGATGTCTGTTTTAAATGCTTTTCGTTCTTTGTTGTTATATTATTCTGGCTATTGGATTCCTGTATTTGAATTATTTTATATTTAATCATACCTTCAATGCGATTCTTTTTACGATTTGCTCCCATTATTGAATGCATAAAGACCAAATGTTAATGTTACAGTTTACATCTTTGTCTTTTAGTCTTTTGGTTTGTATTGATGGTTGGGTATTTTCAATCATACTTAATATCTTTATTTTAATTTGAGAAGCGCTTACGACGGACAAATCTATAAAGGGTTTTGACCATATGGCAGACTAATAAGTAAGTACTCTCAAGGGAATATATAACAAAATATTATATTAAGTTTCGATTCAGAAGATACATTGAGATAACTCCAAAAAGAAACGATATCGTTTGTGTAGTCAGGATAACGTCATCCGCCATGCGAAATAAAATTTCTCTTTTGCAACATGTGTAAATCGGTAAAATAACAAATTAGATCCCTATTCTGGTATCTATTTATAATGAGTTTGAACGCAAATACGCAGTATTGGACAATTGAATTCTCGAAAGTGACTGTAAACTTATGTCAAACTGATAGTGTGTCGATTTCAGCCTTTCTACCTAATTTACAATCACTGGGTCCATGTTACTGCATTGAAGTTTTTTTTATCCCGCGGGGTATTATCAGCTTAGCAATGAGCACTTCTGAGATATCATTGATATAGTCATAATTATAGATTATGTGTTATAAAAGCTAAATATACTTTGGATTTTCTTAACCAGAAATAGAATACCTAAGCTGCATTTGTGAAAACCTCTCCGAATTTAGGGTCCTCAATGATCGCCAACTTCGTTCTTTATGTTTATTTTGAAAACAAAACGCGTATCTTGCATATAAAATTTAAACTTGGTATCTATGACGAGTTTATCGTGATAAAGGAACACATAAAACAATCTGATCTCCTGATATTATTTACCATGACTTTAAATTAGTTCTACCGAAGATTATTCAGAATAAGTATCTATAAAAATTCTCGATTACACTTATCCTATTGTCAATCTCGAAGATATATAATACATCTTCAAAAACAAACGGAATCATAATTCTCTATATTTTGCCTGTTTTTATCATTATCTATTTCAAGAGATCTTAAAAAAAATATATATAATTTTCCAAAATCGAGTGTGATTAAAAGCTAATTGTCGTTAATAACATTTCCTTTATATAAACGGTCGATAAGATCAAGAATCCCAATTCTTAATCTAGAAAATGGATTTTACCAATTTCCTTATATATTCAATAAAGACCACAGAAGTATATCGCTGATCAATAGTCATAAATCGAATAAACTGAAACAAATCCGGGTCACAAACAAAACCACGGATAAAACATCAACTATAAGAGGAAAACAACGGATCAAAAGAAACTCTGAACTTCTAAAAAGACAAACGCCAATATTACATATACAAAGAAACGGACTGTTTGATTACAACTGGTAACAAATGATTTTTGAAATTTAAAAATTGATATCTGTAAAAACTTATCCAAAGCATACTAGCAGTATAGTTTTCAACACAACATCTATTAATGCCATCTGTGATATTAAAGCAACAATAATAGTTTATGAAACTGTAAAACTGTAATCCCTGCTTGCATATTGGAATAAAATACCTTAGAATTACAAAATACAGACGTTAAAAAATTGTCTAAAGGCAGGTACGAAATATTGTCCACCTTCCAAAATAAATAATATAAAGAATAAGATCATAGTCATAAACCACTTAACTTTGTCACCCTGAAAAATGTTGATAACAACATGTTGGCTCTTTCATACAAATTGATGCATCTTGATGAACATTAAGGAGGAAATTTACAAAAATAATTTTACTAACACGAATTCAATATGTTTGTAATGTGATTTCGACATCTTTTTTAAATTTAATACTTTTATTTAGTTTTTTTTTTACTTTCGTCTCAATTTTTTTTTATATAACTCATGCTAGGCCAATGACCGATATCAAAGGCGATAAACTTGATATTAAAATAACAGGATATTCTACCCCGCCGAACAATCATATGTCTACCAGGAAGTCAAGAGCCTTGTTAAAGCTCTGTGATATGCCATACTTTTTTTTTTATATCAGCTCATAGTTTAGGTAATGCTGGCTGTTCGTTGATGGCATATATGAAACGTTTTTTTTTTAAACTCGGTGCAATTCGGAGTTTAGAAGAAAATATGGATTGGAGCTTGACATATGCATATTGCATAGCCACTGATATTTTGTTAGAAACCGTATGTTACCTTCTAGGAACACAAAGTGTCGTAAGGCTTATTCTCATTAATGCATACACATCATCATTTTAAAAGAAAAAAAATCACAGAAAGCGTTTAGTGTTGACATAGCACACACGTCGTAGTTAATTTAAGCAGAATCCGGAAAGGTTTCAAATGACATCATAAAATGTAGTGCATTCGTACCTCTCATAAAAACGCATCGTAGATCAAGAAACAAACCCTAAACTAAGAGCTACTAAATATAACTATAAGGTTTCCACGTCCAAGAATCGACCTTCTAGATTCGAAACAAAACCTTATACATTTCGTTTTATATCTGTATCAAGGAAATGTTTCGCTATAAATTTATACCATTGTCACCTGATAGTCTCCGTTTTTGTTCATTATGATATCAAGTCTTTGATTTTAAGCAACATGGCATTCTCAATTTTAATTTGACGGATTTTGTTGCTCATATACATTTGAAATAAATGAAGTTAATGACACTACATTAAGACAAAATGGATGGTATAAATTTAAAAAAAAAACACAACTAAAATTCAAAGTATCGTAAAAATTTAACTGAATGCACTATAAACCTTCAAAACTATAACATTGTACAACTCGACACTAAGATTCAAATAATAATTGCTTCCTTTATACAGAAGCTGAAAGATATTTGTTTAAACATTCAACATTCGATGGGAAATGTAAAACTAATAATTATGGTCAACAGGAAGTGTCTACATTACAGATGTGAAAATTGCTTTTACTGTCTACTACAATGATCCAGAGCAATTATTTCAAAAAAATATTCAAAACTAGAGACAACAATAGTTGACATAATTTATGTTGAAATCTGATAATCCCGTTAGAACATACGAATCAAATCAAAAAGAGTTTAGGGCCACATGACCAAATGCGTCCAAAGGTTAAGCGTCACATGCTCTTATATATAAATTCATTTTCAGACATGCGATAACAAATTCGGTACACATCTGACATCGGTTTATTAAAAGAGAAGACGACTGCTCCATTATATAAAGATGAAGGACAGTTGAGTCGAGACACTAAAGCACATAATATAGGTCAGCCGATTCCCGATTGTGACCGCAACACTGATGCATAATCAATGGCAGACGTGTTTTGTCAGAGCTACGTTTGAATAGAACAAAAAAAATATTTAAACATACCAAATTTGTGTGAATATGCACGAGCATAACTTCTTTTATTTTAGATCTTCGCTCTCACCACATATGTATCGTATAAGATCACTTCCTGGTTCAATTCCCGTTCGGGATGAAAATTTCAAGAACTGAATTTTCGGCTCTCTCTTGACACCATTTGCGAGTATGGTCTTGAGAAAACGACGATAGTCCGTCGGAAGGAGACGATAAATGGCTGTTCCGTGTTAAGAGTGAGCCATATCTCTTGCACGTTAAAGACACCCTTGTAGATTTCGAAACAGAGCAGGCTATTGGATTCCTGTATTTGAATTATTTGATATTTAATCATACCTTAAATACGATTCTTTTTACGATTTGCTCCCATTATTGAATGCATAAAGACCAAATGTTAATGTTACAGTTTACATCTTTGTCTTTTAGTCTTTTGGTTTGTATTGATGGTTGGGTATTTTCAATCATACTTAATATCTTTATTTTAATTTGAGAAGCGCTTACAACGCACAAATCTATAAAGTGTTTTGACCATATGGCAGACTAATAAGTAAGTACTATTAAGGGAATAATATAACAAAATATTATATTAAGTTTCGATTCAGAAGATAAATTGAGATAACTCCAAAAAGAAACGATGTCGTTTGTTTAGTCAGGATAACGTCATCCGCCATGCGAAATAAAATTTCACTTTTGCAACATGTGCAAATCGGTAAAATAACAAATTAGATCCCTATTCTGGTATCTATTTATAATGAGTTTAAACGCAAATACGCAGTATTGGACAATTGAATTCATGAAAGTGACCGTAAACTTATGTCAAACTGATAGCGTGTCAATTTCAGTCTTTCTACCTTATTTACAACCACTGGGTCCATGTTACTGCATTGAAGTTTTTCATCCCGCAGGGTTTTTTTTAGCTTAGCAATGAGCACTTCTGAGATATTATTGATATAGTCATGATAATAGATTAGGTGTTATAAAAACTAAATAAACTTTGGATTTTCTTAACCAGAAATAGAATGCATTTGTGAAAACCTTTCCGAATTTAAGGTCCTCAATGATTGCCAACCTCGTTCTTTATGTTTATTTTGAAAACAAAACGCGTATCTTGCATATAAATGTAAACCTGGTATCTATGACGAGTTTATCATGATAAAGGGACAGATAAAACAATCTGATCTCCTGATATTATTTACCATGACTTTGAATGAGTTCTACCGAAGATCATTCAGAATAAGTATCTATAAAAATTCTCGATTACACTTATCCTATTGTCAATCTTAAAGATATATAATACATCTTCAAAAACAAACGGAATCATAATTCTCTTTATTTTGCCTGTTTTTATCATTATCTATTTCAAGAGATCTTAAAAAAAAAAGATATATCATTTTCCAAAATCTAGTGTGATTAAAAGCTAATTGTCGTTAATAACATTTCCTTTATACAAACGGTCGATAAGATCAGAAATCCCAATTCTTAATCTAGAAAATGGATTTTACCTATTTCCTTATATATTCAAGAAAGACAACAGAAGTATAGCGCTGATCAATAGTCACAAATCGATTAAACTGAAACAAATCCGGGTCACAAACAAAACCAAGGAAAAAACATCAACTATAAGAGGAAAACAACGGATCAAAAGAAACTCTGAACTTCTAAAAAGACAAACGCCAATATTACATATACATAGAAACGGACTGTTTGATTACAACTGGTAACAAATTATTTTTGAAATTTAAAATTTTTTGATATCTGTAAAAACTTATCCAAAGCATACTAGCAGTATAGTTTTCAACACAACATCTATTAATTTCATTTGTAATATTAAAGCAACACTAATAGTTTATGAAACTGTAAAACTGTGATCCCTGCTTGCATATTGGAATATAATACTTTAGAATTACAAAATACAGACGTTACAAAATTGTCTAAAGGCAGGTACGAAATATTGTCCACCTTCCAAAATAAATAATGTAAAGAATGAGATCATAGTCATAAACAACTAAACTTTGTCACCCTGAAAAAATATTGATAACAACATGTTGGCTTTTTCATACAAATTGATGCGTCTGGATGAACATTTAGGAGGAAATTTACAAAAATAATTTTACTTACACGAATTCAAGACTTGTTATAAAAATAACAGGATATTCTACCCCACCAATCAATCATAATATGTATACTGACCGGCTTTAGAAACGCAACACTAGATTATTCTTTTCAATTTCCATTTTTAATTATGCATTTTTTGTGTAAACAAAATTATGAACAGAAAGTTCTGTCATTACTTCAATGTTTGAAAAAAAATGAAGTTCGAAAGTTCAATTGATTACGTCATTTTCGATGTTCAAAAATTGTGGTATACACTGAAACCCTGGTTTTCCCCTTACCAATGAACGTGTCACGGTCAAAACCAATGACTGTCTGTAACAAACGCCAAAATGTGTGCCAGAAAGGTCAACCAATTCTGTTCGGCACGTTTTGGGTTCTGATTTACACCTTCTGATTTTGCCGTTGTTCCACCCATTACAATGGGTTTTGTCAATTATGCGGTTGAAACTTAAAGGCTCTAAATGTTTTTCTGCAGTCGATTCTTTGCCAGTTAAGTTAATAGGAAACATTTATGGCATAAATCTGTGCAAAATTTCATTCATCAATTTGGTTGGCAGTTGACGTTGCGGCCGTAGATCTGTCTCACAAATGACGTTGTCTAATCAAATTCTTTTGACGTTGCATTGTCACTACATGTTGATCTGGTCTTTGATGGTCTTCAACAAATCCTGTCTACCCCTATCATTGTCGGAAGGACAATAAGACGAGTTTCTGACGTCAATTTTTGTGTTGCAGCACGTTCACGTTTTCCTGTTTGCAAAATTCTAATGGGTTGATTAAGTTTTCATTCCTCAGTTTTGGCAATATGGAGATGCAACATTTTTTTAATGATTTAAGTGTGTCCAAGGATTGAAATAACTGTTTCACAAAGAAAATAAACCGAAAAAATCTTTTATTGGCTCGAAATTTCGCTTTCTGAAATTCGTGCGATCTTAAAAATTTGGTATGTTAAATAACCGCAGGTTAGTCAGATGTTGATTTTTTCGAAAGGGCTAGACATATGATGAGCATGAATAGTAGTTGTATGAGGATCAAACATGATTTGATAAAAAAAAATCTACAAAATGAGTGTTGCGTTTTTAAAGCCAGTCAGTATATACCAGTTAAGTCAAGAGCCTTGTTAAAGCTCTGTGATATGCCATACGTTTTTATATCAGCTCATAGTTTAGGTTATGCTGGCTGTTCGTTGATGGCATACATGAAACGTTTTTTTTTTTTTAACTCGGTGCATTTCTGAGTTTTAGAAGAAAATATGGATTGGAGCTTGACGCATGCATATTGCATAGCCACTGATATTTTGTTAAAAACCGTATGTTACCTTCTAGGAACACAAAGTGTCGTAATGCTTATTCTCATTAATGCATACACATCATCATTTTAATAGAAAAAAATCACAGAAAGCGCTTTGTGCTGACATAGCACACCCGTCGTAGTTAACCTAAGCAGAATCCGGAAAGGTTTCAAATGAGACCATAAAATGTAGTGCATTCGTATCTCTCATAAAAACGGATCGTAGATCAAAAAACAAACACTAAACTAAGAGCTACTACAGATAACTATAAGGTTTCCACGTACAAAAATCGACGTTCTAGACTCCAAACAAAACCTTATACATTTCGTTTTATATCTGTTACAAGGAAATGTTTCGCTATAAATTGATACTTTGTCACCTCATAGTCTCCGTTTTTTTTTATTATGATATCAAGTCTTTGATTTTAAGCAACATGACATTCTCAATTTTAATTTGACGGATTTGGTTGCTCATAAGCATTTGAAATAAATGAAGTTATTGACACTACATTAAGACAAAATGGATGATAATTTGTTTAGAATTTCAATTCTAAGTGGTATAATATCCCATTGAAAATCATATTGATATAAAAATATGCCATCAATGGCTTCAATCTATAGTATTTGATCATAATCTTATACATTAGAATCTAACGAAGTCATGTATCATGTTATTTAAAAGGCAACTATAACAATAACTTAAAATACCATAGAAAAATGAAAAACTGACCCTATCAGGTTTATATATGTTTCGGACCATATGAGTATTTGGACCATACGCGTATGGCCATGACCATATGAGTATACTCACATGGTCCGACCATACGCGTATGGTCAGACCATATGAGTATAATACTCGTTTGGTTATTAACGGGCCGGACTATATGAGTATTTAAACCATTTAGGTATTTTTTTTCAAATTACATTATAAACGTTTCAATAATACAAAACCTTTATCTAAAAAAGCAATGATGGTTACATGACAGTTTGTTAATTTTATAATTTAAAAATTACGTAAAAATTAAATATTGATGCCATAATTAGTTTTCATCGCTAGTTACATTCTTGCATGTAGGCTTGGGTTGACATTTACTACCACGTGGTATCATGTTTTTTTGCATTTGCAAGTCTTGGTAGTGCACGATCCTTTTCAGTTACATCCTTTGTTTGCGAGTGAAAAGCTAGCCTTTTTGCAGCTGCCGGGTACAGTGATACCGAGGTCATTGGTCATTCTGATCTCTATTATGTTTTAAGAAGCTCTTACTAGATCTCAAATCTCGCAAAATGATTGCAATACACCATATTCACAAGACATTTAAAATAAACTATGATACTTTCCACTTTCCAGTAACTTATTGTTACAGTAACAGTTCATTAAGAGATTTTTGGAATTTAATTATTTTAGTCGAAATATTGCCATTCACCCGTAATAACAAATCGGCAATGGTCATCGGTAATGACCATCGGTATAAAATGTTGTTGTTGTTGTTGTTGTTGTTGTTGTTGTAACCTGAACAGAATGTTAATTACCCCGACCATACGCGTATGGTCGGACCATATGAGTATATACCAATATGGTCATGACCATACGCGTATGGTCCAAATACTCATATGGTCTGGAACATATACATTATATATATATACAACTCGTCTAAACATCAACCCAACAATGTTAGATCGGTAAATTTGCTTTCGCAAATGTTTGGTTCTTCCCTCGCCGGGATTCGAACCCATGCTACTGTGATATCGTGACACCAAATCGCCTGCACTGCAGCCGTCCCGCTAGACCACACGACCACCTGGGCTCTCAAAAAAGAGCTTTCGCTGGCCGTGTGTTACCTTTCCACGTCAGTTTTAATCTAGCGGCGTACTACAGTACATGATATATAAGGCATGAAGATGTTATTGTTACAGATCAGCTAAATTATCTATAGTAAAGGATCCTACAAATTAATGTAATATACAGTCACAGAAAATAATTATATTTATAAGTACGTCTGAGTCAGTGACAACTCTACAACAGATGTATCCATCGGATCGCCATCAATGATGGTTATACATGGCTGTGTACATAATGATATACAACTCGTCTAAACATCAACCCAACAATGTTAGATCTGTAAATTTGCTTTCGCAAATTTTTGGTTCTTCCCTCGCCGGGATTCGAACCCATGCTACTGTGATATCGTGACACCAAATCGCCTGCACTGCAGCCGTCCCGCTAGACCACCCGACCACCTGGGCTCTCAAAAAAGAGCTTTCGCTGGCCGTGTGTTACCTTTCCACGTCAGTTTTAATCTAGCGGCGTACTACAGTACATGATTTATAAGGCATGAAGATGTTATTGTTACAGATCAGCTAAATTATCTATAGTAAAGGATCCTACAAATTCATGTAATATACAGTCACAGAAAATAATTATGTTTATAAGTACGTCTGAGTCAGTGACAGCTCTACAACAGATGTATCCATCGGATCGCCATCAATGATGGTGATACATGGCTGTGTACATAATGTATATACAACTCGTCTAAACATCAACCCAACAATGTTAGATCTGTAAATTTGCTTTCGCAAATTTTTGGTTCTTCCCTCGCCGGGATTCGAACCCATGCTACTGTGATATCGTGACACCAAATCGCCTGCACTGCAGCCGTCCCGCTAGACCACACGACCACCTGGGCTCTCAAAAAAGAGCTTTCGCTGGCCGTGTGTTACCTTTCCACGTCAGTTTTAATCTAGCGGCGTACTACAGTACATGATATATAAGGCATGAAGATGTTATTGTTACAGATCAGCTAAATTATCTATAGTAAAGGATCCTACAAATTAATGTAATATACAGTCACAGAAAATAATTATATTTATAAGAACGTCTGAGTCAGTGACAACTCTACAACAGATGTATCCATCGGATCGCCATCAATGATGGTGATACATGGCTGTGTACATAATGTATATACAACTCGTCTAAACATCAACCCAACAATGTTAGATCTGTAAATTTGCTTTCGCAAATTTTTGGTTCTTCCCTCGCCGGGATTCAAACCCATGCTACTGTGATATCGTGACACCAAATCGCCTGCACTGTAGCCGTCCCGCTAGACAACACGACCACCTGGGCTCTCAAAAAAGAGCTTTCGCTGGCCGTGTGTTACCTTTCCACGACAGTTTTAATCTAGCGGCGTACTACAGTACATGATATATAAGGCATGAAGATGTTATTGTTACAGATCAGCTAAATTATCTATAGTAAAGGATCCTACAAATTAATGTAATATACAGTCACAGAAAATAATTATATTTATAAGTACGTCTGAGTCAGTGACAACTCTACAACAGATGCATCCATCGGATCGCCATCAATGATGGTGATACATGGCTGTGTACATAATGTATATACAACTCGTCTAAACATCAACCCAACAATGTTAGATATGTAAATTTTCTTTATAAGTGCCTATAAATAGCAGCACATGACATACAAATCTAAGGGAGTGTGGATTAATCAGTACAGAGATTAATTCAATTACACAAATAAAATTATAGATTGCCTAACAATGTAAGTTTAGATAACAAACAAACACTAAACTAAGAGCTACTACAGATAACTATAATGTTTCCACGTACAAAAATCGACGTTCTAGACTCCAAACAAAACCTTATACATTTCGTTTTATATCTGTTACAAGGAAATGTTTCGCTATAAATTTATACTTTGTCACCTCATAGTCTCCGGATTTTTATATTATGATATCAAGTCTTTGATTTTAAGCAACATGACATTCTCAATTTTAATTTGACGGATTTGGTTGCTCATAAGCATTTGAAATAAATGAAGTTATTGACACTACATTAAGACAAAATGGATATATATATATCTGTTATAAGCTACTACAGATAACTATAAGGTTTCCACGTTAAAATTACATTGTTAGGCAATCTATATATATATATATAGACTTGTATTTTTATTTTTGTATTTTCGTATTTCTAGCTATAATTTCTAATAACTTCTTTTATAACAACAACGAATATTATAAACAAAATAGCAAAATCTATGTGAAGACCAATTTCACCAAACATCAAAAATATTGAAGGAGTAATTAAATTAGAAAAAAAAACCCACCAATATCCATAAAAACTGATTTAAGAAGCTGTACTCACTTTGTACAAAAATACCTACTCTTGTAAATGTATTTGACATTAAAATGTTGTACAGACTAAAATGTCCGCGGTCATGGTATAAATTATAAAAAAAAAAACACAATTGAAATTCAAACTATCGTAAAAATTTAACTGAATGCACTATAAACCTTGAAAACTATAACATTGTACAACTAGACAGTAAGATTCAAATAATAATTGCTTCCTTTATACAGAAGCTGAAAGATATTTGTGTAAACATTCAGCATTTGATGGGAAATGTAAAACTAATAATTATGGTCAACAGGAAGTGTCTATATTACAGATAAGAAAATTGCTTTTACTGTCTACTACAATGATCCAGAGCAATTATTTCAAAAAAATATTCAAAACTAGAGACAACAATAGTTGACATATTTTATGTTGAAATCTGATAATCCCGTTAGAACATACGAATCAAATCAAAAAGAGTTTAGGGCCACATGACCAAATGCGTCCAAAGATTAAGCGTCACATGCTCATATATATAAATTCATTTTCAGACATGCGATAACAAATTCGGTACACACCTGACATGGGTTTATTAAAAGAGAAGACGACTACTCCATTATATAAAGATGAAGGACAGTTGAGTCGAGACACTTACGCACATTATATCGGTCAACCAATTCCTGATTGTGACCGTAACACTTATGCATAATCAATGTCAGACGTGTTTCATCAGAGCTACGTTTGAACAGTACATGTGTCAGAAGCAAAATTTATTTAAAAATACCAAATTTGTGTGAATGCACGAGCATAACTTATTTTATTTGAGATATGTAAATACAATACGACGGTGGTACATAATGTATGGCTCTGGTAAAGGTTAAATTTGAAGGAGTTTCACCATTTTCAGTTTGTTCGAATTAAATTCTGGTGAATAAAGTAACAATACTTATTTGTGTATGGCTTGTCAAGATATTCCTTCGTACAAAGTGTTTTTAAATAAAGCATATTATTGTATTGTACAACTGGGTAATTCATCAGTGGATATGTTGAACTGTCAGCTGGAATAAAAGAAAATAATAAGAAAATGACAATAGCATATGCATTACCCAGTGGTTTAACAAAAAAGCAAAGATACTAGGATCGTATTTATACTCTTCACGACTGAATCATTTGTACTTCCTTTAAACACATGGTCACTTGTTATTTGTTACTAGTTTGGTTATAAACGCTAGCATGTATTATAACACAATATTATGTTACCTTTGATATGAAGTATAATAAGATGTGATATTTCAGATAAGAGTATCCACTAAAGAGCACATGCCATAAATGTACGTAATTAAGTTCGTCATACGCCTTTGATAATGAGACAGCTAGTTCAAAGCCAATTACAACTAAATTATCAACACGTACACATCCAACATCCATTGGATTTAACGTAAAAGACGCTATAAACAGTCAGAGATATACAGGACCATTGTACAATGACAAGATACAGGTATCGGTATATAGTAGATAAATGTTAGTGTATATGCATATAATGAAAATATTTAGTTTGCTTTTAATTTACTGATATCAAAATCAATATTAATACCAGTAAAACAATATTTAAAGATCTTATTGCAATGTTGTATTGGTACCCTTTAAGAATCGGTTTATTTAAAGGGTAAATAAGTTTACCAGGATTGTTTCCAATATTCCGGGCACGGTGAACAACATCTTCGTAAAGATGTGGATGTGCTATCCCGTTTGAAATAATTTTCTACAGGAATAATCAAATTTCAAAACCAAATCTTTGGAAGAATTTAGTAAAAGTTGAAGTTATCTGTGGTAACGAAATCCCAGGCTTAATAAAAAGTAAAATCACAAACATACTGAACTTAGGGGAAAATAAATTCGGAAAGTCTGGTAATAATTTATCAGTAAAACATAGATAAGGTTCGTTAAAATCTAAAACGTCATACAAGCACGGATATGCTAAACTGCATTTGTATAGTTTTGCAAGACCCATAACTCATGAACGGTGAAAGTGAAAATCGTCAATATTGAACTTGACCTTCATTTACTTCTTCAGTAAAAAGTACACTAAAATATATTAAAAATTTAAAAGCTTTGGTTGAACGGTTCATGAGTACACGCATGGATGCCCGCCCGCCGTACACTCCCAAGTCCATAACAGATTATTCCTTCGTTAATCTGATTAACAAATTATAAAAATACGTAGGAAAAATTAAGACCCATTAGCAGAACTATAGATCGACAGAAAAAACAAAAGCAAATAAAAAAAGACAAAGGACACATAGTACCAATCGACGAGTACTCGCATCTGCTGAAAGCTAGATCAAAAGAAATAACAACATACAAATAAAACATGTTTCCCAGACTGCAATGTTTTGCAGAAGTCATGAACAGAATGACAAACGTGACCTTGTACAATACAAATAATAATATTATAATGATCAACAGGATGTAGAACCGTTTGTGGTCAAAACAGTATAGAAATAAATTATACATTTTGATCTTTTTATAGCAAATTCAATATGCAGACCGATTAAATAATATTCAAATTTTTCTATTGCCTATTTAAATGAAAACCTTTTAGCATATATTTGGTTTTTGCGAAGGATCGATGCATGATTACATGTATGCACATGTATGCATAATGAGATTTTCTATACTTCAGATGGCGTATGTGAATGATTGTTCTTGACTTATATGTCCAATGAGACCTGTGTGCGTCTAGTGTACAAATTTTACTTGGATTTTTATAATTTTTATAACTTTAGCTATCATGGGTATGCTGATGACACACAAGTCTACCTAGTTATCAAACCACTCGATAATTGGGACAACATATCTTCCCGTCTAGAGACTTGATTAGCTGACATTAGTAAATGGATGTGCTTAAACATGCTGAAACTGAACCAAGACAAAACGGAATTGATCTTATTTTCACCAAAAAATCGTGTAAAGGAATTTTCGAATTGTCATCTGTTATTTGATGGATCAATAGTAAGCAATGCATCTGTGGTAAAAAATCTTGGTGTTTATTTTGATAGAACATTAAGCATCAATGGCATCACGAAGTCGTGCTTCTTCCAAATAAGGAACATTGGTCGAATTCGGCAATATATCACTGAGGATGCCTGTAAAACTTTAGTCTGCTCGCTCGTCACGTCACGTCTAGACTACGGAAACGCTCTGCTTTATGGAGTAAATGCCAGCTTAGTCAATAAGTTACAGCGAGTACAGAATACAGCAGCCAGGCTCGTTAAACGTACCAAGAAACATGACCATATAACACCAGTTCTTGTGTCTCTTCATTGGATCCCGGTGCAGTACCGAATACAATATAAACTTCTTTTGTATACTTTCAAAATCCTGCATGGCCTAGCGCCTGTCTATCTTGAGGAACTCATTAGTGCCTACCAACCATCAAGATCGCTTAGATAGGAAAATGCCATGCAGCTTATACAACCTCGTGTATGGTAGAAGCATCGTTTTGGGATAAAGAACGATAACTCTTTCTAGACGACCCATCTGAAAAGTTTCGTCACTCTCGTTAAATCTCGTACGATTTTTTTTAAATGGCGGCCAAATTTAACGTTTCAACGCGATCTTGTAAAAACGGGGCAGATCGGAAAAATTTCAATGTTTAATACGACATGAATTTCTATTTGTTTGCAAAAACAAGAATTCAGAAATTTTTGTAACTTGTGAAGCTTATTTAAATTTAATTGTACCACGGAAATTACTGAAGTGAGGACAACAACATCTGACGCCATGTTTCGTCTGCTTCAACATTCCATTATCTGTGAAGTCAAAACAAATTACCTAAAAATCACAGGTACTTCATTTAAAAGTCACACAATCTCAGTTAACGATAACATATTTAGTGTAAAAGTTCCGTCCAGGCATGGGAACACAGAAAAGAACTCCGCAAGCAATACATTTCGGATTTTTTTTTATAATGGCCATGCGGCATGCGGGGTAAACTACGGTGCACTGGTTGACCACGACTACTTATGTTCATCTGACACATTATTCCCCAAATCAAGGAACAGTGATAATTATACTGTTGACTGGTTGTCACTGTTATTCATGGAGTCAATGGCGAATCCAGCATTTTTCATAAAAGGGGGGGGGGGGGGCGCTGACGGGGTGCTCCTGTCATGCTTCAGGCTTCAGTGATTACCTATATAATCAACATTTTTTTCCCACGGACCGCCCCCTCTGGATCCTATGGTAGCCCAATTCAAAACGTAACAAAAGTTTAGAACACAAACAAATATTCAAATAATTCACAATCTTCTAATTCTGTACTTCTTTGGCAAAATCTCAACAAATCTTTTCTATGATTATGTCACACCTTATACAGCATGTACAGTCCCAGGAGATGGAAACTGTTTTGTTTTCTCCCTCTTAGTTTATTCATAAAAGGAGACTTGAGTCTGAGTAGTACATTTAGAACTGACTACTGTATATATTGTAATATGCTCCCATATTGTCCAAAATTGGATTTTATTGGAAGATGGATTTATTTTAACCCATGAGAATGAGAACTTTGATAGGTATATACAGGGCATGTTACTTGGAAGTATGTGGGCTACATCCTTTAAAATTCAAGCTGCAACAGTGGCCTGCATATTTTATGCATCAGTTTAAACCTGATCAAAACATTTTCACTCTACCAAGTACTTTATCGCTATATCACTATCAGGTTCACATTTCAACCTATTTAGCAATACACACTTATGGTTATATAACCTCACAGTACCAAAATTATACTCAGTAACCAAATTGCACCTATTCAGCAAAAAAACCCTTCAAAAATTTTACTAAGTTTGCTTTCACCATGTGAAGTTATCTTATTATCATCTTTTTAAAATGAGCAAATTAAATTTGTTACCAGCATCGTTTTCTTAAAAAAAATAGTTTAAAGTATTAAATAATGTCAAATTGTTTGAAATATTTGAAGAAATAAAACAAAATTTATGTTTATATCCCAGTTTTAAGGATTTGAAAGTAACCATACATGTAATGATGTATGGAATTTGGGTACTGACCTCATTACAGTATCATGGATTGTTTAGATGTAATTTCAAACCCATTTTTCAATGACTCTACATGGACTCAAAATTAAAATGGTGTATCTATATTGTAAACAAGGATAGTCTACAAAATTAGCATAGAATAAACTTTTGTCTGGTACATAAAAAAAGTGGGTAAAAACTGACAATTTAGGTGCAATTTGGGTATTCTCATGTTAGCAACTTCACAACAGAACTACAAATTTGTTTTCATGACCAAAACAAAAAAAAGTACAAACCTAAAGGCAATAAAATGCTTCGCCATGCACAGCCTGATACAACCTCAGATGTATGTTTAGCATATAAAATATATTTATGTCAGTTAGAATCAAACATGTTTTAATTTTGGATCCTTTAAACTTCAATATGGACTAATTTAAAAACAGGTATCAGGTGAACCCACATATTTCTATTCAGCAGCAGTCTCTAACTACATATCTCCTTAATTTCATATGATAGTAAGTCCTAAAAAAGTATTGAAAATGTGTACATTTAATTTTTTTTCTAGCTTCTCTCATGTGAAAGCAGTACCTTTTTGGTCACTATTTATGTGTTGCGTCTAAATAAGAATTGTAACACTTTATAGTGACTGAACAGGTCAAACAAATACTTCTCAAGAAACAGAAAAAGAAGAGAACTTAAAACAGCACCAGCCATGCCAGTATATGTATGAATAAAAACTCAGATCAGAATAGCATGGACAATATGTTAGTTCTAATGTACTTGTGAATATATTGTGAGGAAAGATATCAATAATTCTGCAGATAATGCAATTTTATCAAGTGTTTTGTACATTTTCTGTTAAAAATGTTCATAATCAGTGAAACTTTCAAACAGGCTAAACTAAATTTTTATTACTGAAAGTTTCAAACAATGACAAGTGTTTTATTTACCAAATAACTCATGTGTTTCTGTGAGAACAAACAATCATGTGTAATTTTTGGAATTGAAGGGAAAGAAGATCCTTTTGCAGTGCACTTGAGCAGGTCAATTGTGAATATATACTTACTAAATATATTTTCTTCATCATGATACTCACATAGACATTATCAAGAAGTACATGTACATATCATTGGAAAAGTGCACAAATTACAGATAAAATATTAAATAAAAAATACCATATTTTGAGTGCATCTCCACTATTTGTTGCATCTATATATAATACTAGACGAGTATAATCAATGTAAATAAGGTAATTTTTGGAAGAAAACCCCAAAATTTGGAAAAGAACCCTCCCCAATAATGTTGTACCAAAATCAATTCTAATCTTCCTTTTGTTTCATAGAGATCCATTCACTTATTCTCAAGTTATTGTCTAGAAACCAAATGTGTCTTCTTGAAAACAACTATGACACAAAAATATGACATGATTACTTTTGTATGCTTGTATTATAAAAAAAAAGAAGATGTGGTATGTTTGCCAATGAGACAACTATCCACAAAAGACAAAAATGACACAAACATTAACAACTATAGGTAACCGTACGGCCTTCAACAATGAGCAAAGCCCAAACCACATTGTCAGCTATAAAAGGTCCCGATAAGACAATGTAAAACAATTCAAACAAGAAAACTAACGGCCTTATTTATGTAAAAAAATGAAAGAAAAACAAATATGTAACACATAAACAAACGACAACCACTGAATTACAGGCTCCTGACTTGGGACAGGCACATACAAAAATAATTGTATTTCCCATTTCCATTCTAAATTTTATTTTGCTGCCATTTAAAAACTTGAAAAGTAAGCTACATCCTGTACATGTAACAAAAAAAAATATATATGCAAAAAATAACATAAAACCGACTCTTAATTAGTACAAAAAATTGATGTAGAACTCACAAACTGACGATGATCAGAATTACAAATGTTTGTTTATTAGAGTCTGATTTTTTTTTACGAAAGCCCTTCAGCGCTATCAATTTAACTTATTTAGTCAAAATTTAACACTAGTTTAAAGGTATATCATAACAAATTGGCAAATACAGCCTTATTATCACCTTAAAAACTACTGTGTACGGAGTTACATGTGCGGTTTGGGAAGTTTTATGTTTTTAGATATATAAAAGTTCAATTTATTTTGCATTTCTGAAAGATAAAATCATTTTTGGTCAATATCAAAATATTTTTTTTGTCGTATGCTTGAATAGATTTTTTATTCATCAATTTGGGAATCAGAATATTTTTTTCAGGAAAAATACCATTACCCCTCATGCCTTTTCAAGTTCAATGTTCGTTCCCTACACATTTTCCATCTGAACTTATAATTTTATTTTAGACATAAACAATATATTAATGTAGCCTAGGACATTCGTTCTGAACATGCATGAAATATTTGCCACTGGACGTTAAACAACCAACAACCTAATCTATATTTAGGACATTGTCTTAGTACAAAGCTGGCATTTAAGGTAGCGCATATTATGCCTTTTAATTATGTTAATTAATTTTTTAACTTTTTTGTTCCTTTTGTTTTTTTTTTTTTTTTTTATATGTGTTTCAAAATTTTATTTCATTCTTATTGCATTGATTGTTTTAATGTTTAACAGCTTTTTTTTTCTTTTCTTTTTAACTGCATTGATTGTTTTATGTTAAGCGCTTAGAGTAATTTTTAATTAGATAATACGCCATATAGTTATTGTAAATATAATATAATATGTAAATATAATTTTACATGAATAGTTCACCTTTTGTGGATGTTTTGAAAAAAAGTAGCCTTACCCATAGTCATAGTTCATTATCTTACCTGTAATACATTTCTAGAAACATTATTAGTTAAAAGTAGCCACGCGGATTATTTCAATAAACATGTAAAGGTGTTACATTGTTTGCGTCCCTTAATAAAAACAGCAATGAAAAATTTTAACATTTCAAAGGACAAAGAAATTGATGATGGACGATTGAAATATATTGATAAAACACATTTTTATCTAACAAGTTGTTATTGTTGTCATTTGTTTTTGTATAAATTAATGGACAAAGGTTCTTAATACTAACGACTTTGAAGACTTGATCACTTTGCAACTAGTGTAAATACCACATGGTAAGATAGTCGGTTAGATAAAATTGTTTTACAGTGTGCTAATGACCTAATACGATATAAATGGAGTCTGTTAATTTCATATAGTGATTCGATCTTCGCTCTCACCACATATGTATCGTATAAGGTCACTTCCTGGTTTGATTCCCGTTCGGGATGAAAATTTCAAGTACTGAATTTTCGGCTCTCCCTTGACACCATTTGCGAGTATGGTCTTGAGAAAACGATGATAGTCCGTCGGAAGGGACGATATTATGCGTCCCCTAATAAAAACAACAATGAAAAATTTTAACATTTCAAAGGAGAAAGAAATAGATGATAGACGATTGAAATATATTAATAAAACACATTTTTAGCTAGCAAGTTGTTATTGTTGTCATTTGTTTTTGTATTAATTAATGGAATTAGAAGGTTCTTAATTCAAACGACATTGAAGACTTGTCACTTTGCAACTAGTGTAAATACCACAGGGTAAGATAGTCGGTTAGATAAAATTGTTTTACAGTGTGCTAATGACCTGATACGATATAAATGGGGTCTGTTGATTTTATGTGGTGATTCGATCTTCGCTCTCACCACATATGTATCGTATAAGGTCACTTCCTGGTTCAATTCCCGTTCGGGATGAAAATTTCAAGTACTGAATTTTCGGTTCTCCCTTGACACCATTTGCGAGTATGGTCTTGAGAAAACGATGGTAGTCCGTCGGAAAGACGATAAATGGCTGACTCGTGTTAAGAGTGAGCCATATCTCTTACACGTTATGACACCCTTGTAGATTTCTAGACAGAGCAGGCTAATTCCGCTACAAGACATAACTCGCACCCGCAAAGTGGAAAGGGATTAATATAAGTTGCAAAACTTGTTTGTCAATCCACTACAAATAAATATGTTAAACTAAACAAGGCATGTCATCGCCTCATATTCTATACCTCCACAACAGAAAGAGACAAGAGCGGTAAGATCGAATTAGATGACGGGTTTGGCATCAACGATCCTGACCTACTGACCACACAACCGCATACATCGCCCTTCTACATAGAATCCAAAGAGGTAATGGAAGCTACCATCCTGGCAGAAGGGCCAAATACTCCATACCAGACACAACACCGCAGTCGGAGTAAGACGAAAAGTTCCAAATCTGTAACTAAGTAAATTAGTCTGCAATATCGAGAACTGACGGATAGCCGTACGGTGAAACCTATCATCATCAACCTTAAAACATATTCTCATCTAAGTCATTATAACTGAAAGGACGTACTGGGTCAGCTCATATTTGTCCGCCATCTACGAAGTTGGTTTATTGATAGATGGATCAACGACTTTCTACTTTCGATGACAAAAACCAATCCAACGCTGTACAGTCTACACTGTTGTCTATGTAAACACCCGCGTCAGCATACACTTTTAAACCCATTATGGATGGAGGATTGTCATGTTTACTGATATCCGAGGGCCTGTATCCTATGTGTTTGTTAATGGATCGTTATTTCACTCTCTTCCGACTTTAGTCCTGATAATGTTTCCTGTCATCGTTAATACTATGTCCGAGCCTCATCGACCAGTACTTCATGTGCTGACTAACTTGGCCCTGAAAGTAGCCGTTGTGAAGGGAGTACAAACCGAACAACAAAGTAAAATCAAAAATGAAATCAGCAAAACCAAAATAGACACTTTGTTCCAACTTGACAACAACAAAATCATTTAAATGCTCACCAAAAGTCTTCCATCACCGAGCCGATCGTGCGAAGGCATCTAAAAACTATGGGATTAGTTAACATTTGGTGTAATTTCCCCTTTTAAAACAAAAACAAAAATCTGAAAGGGCCAACAGACAAAGAATTTGATAATGACCGATTGACAGAAATTCTTAAAACAAATGTTAAGCTAACAATTTGTTATAATTGTTGACATTTGTTTTTTGTATAGACAAATGGAAGTAGGTTCTTACATGTAATATTAAGTTTTGAAGACTTAATTACTCCGTTAGGCCGCTAGTCTAAATAACACATGAAGATAGTCGGTAAGATAAATTCGCTACATGATGTGCTTATATAGCTAATATACTATATATTTATAGTATTAGGTCACTTCCACAACATCTAGATCTAGACTTTGTTAGATCTGTAATTTCAGACTTAGATTAGTGCATTATAAATAGGACATGCAGGATGTATTGTAATATTTAGACTTAATACATCTGCATTCAAATTGGTAACATTTTGATTAAACGAAGATCAACACTGTTGCACAGCTGTTCCATGTTGACAGGTCAAGTTCAATGTCATGGACATGCATTATTACATATTCTCGTAAATACATTCGTACCAAACGCAATCAACTATGATCATGTAATCCGCCCATTTGACTATAATTTTCACGTTAAACAATTCAGCTTGCCTTCGCTCTCACCCCGTATGCAATTTACTGACAACATACATATCGTACTAGGTCACTTCGACAACATCTAACTAATATTATTGTTAGTATTTATAATGTACAGAGATAAAATAAACATTATTGAGCAATTTGAAACATATCAGTTATAAAAAAGTTTCACGATCAGTCGTTCCGTTCTGAATTGTTCTATGTTATAATAAACTCACAATGCGACTGTATGTACCAGTCTTGTATTACAACTCCAGTTTCCAGTGCATGTCAAAACATGGAGGGAAACAAAATAGTTCATTTTTTTCTGAACTCAATTTTTTCTGTTTGATTATAGGTTTATGCTGATTTGAAACATATATATATAGACTTCTTGCATCTTTTGGGGGATATCAATCCAGGAAAGTGGAAGGATATCATGTTTACTGGAAGTGGTATGGCCTAGTAAAAACAGAAAACAGAAAGTAGAAAAAAAATGTTTTGACTTCAGGTTTACGTAACTTTCTTCGTGGCATGACCCACTTTACACATTTTGATATGAACATGAAGTTTTTTTTCTATGTAGCATTTTTTATCTTTTTTATTTTCAAAGATCAGCTGTTTTGCATGTAAGCCTATGGAACAGTCAATTACAAAACTGCAACCTGTAGGACGAACAAACTTACAATGCTATTTGAAACGATTCTTGGATAGACAAGAAACAAATAATATTGCTTTATATGCGTCATCGCTTTAAGCAGTAATATTATCTATTTCTAAATGCATCGAAGACATTCCAACCAAAGTGAACAGAACATATCAATACATGTTTTTATGTTAAAATATCTTGTTTCCTCAGGTAAAGGATCACGGAAAACGATAGGAAGTCAGTAACGTATTCCTTTGTTATTCTGATATTATTCCTTAATAGTTGAAGCATATATATGGATAACAATCTTTATGTTGACTTTAAACTAGCTTTATTTACTGCGACTACGTATTAATGTTCTCAGATATGACATTTGTACTTTTTGTCTTTTGTGCGTTTTTCCCGTGCTTTGTATAAATTAGAAGGGTTAACTTTTAAAGTCCTTTTCAACTGTTTGAAAAAAAATAATATGTTCATATACTGTGCTGTTACAACACTAGCTCAGGTTGCGGAGATTTGGTCGCCTTAAAATCTAAATGTGCCTGTCCCAAGTCCGTTATTTATAATTCCGTAGGTGTTTTGTTGCTGTATATCATATTTGATTTCCGTTTATTTTTTGTACATAAATCAATAAAGAGTTTTTTCTCTTGAATTAGTTTGCAGTTGTAAATTCGGGGAATAATATGGATTTCTCATTGTTAAGTGTTGTACGGTGACTTATTTGCATAATCTAAGAAATGAACATTATATTCAGAAAAGAAAATTCAGTACAAGAATAAAATTCTTCTTCACGCAGTGATCGACTATACTACATTAGATTTTCTCATTATTGAAGACCGCACGGACGAATGTATTTTATTACATTCACTTCTTTTGAACTTAAGTGGAGAGTTTGTCATTGGCAATTATGACGTGGCTCTGCATTTTTAAAGAATCCGCCATTATGTGTTTTGTTCTATTTTAATGCTATAATGTTATTTTTGTTCTAATTGAGATTGTGACACAGTGGTGACTGCTGTGCCCCTGTTTTGAACCAATCACATTTTTTCCTGTTGTGTCTATTTTGTTCACGCATCGTTGTAAATATAATGGAGTTTGGTGCGACTGTAATACAAGTGAGAGGTTTAGCGCTATAAAACCAGGTTCAATCCACCATTTTTTACATTTAAAAATGCCTTACCAAGTCAGGAATGTGACAGTTGTTTTCCATTCGTTTGATGTGTTTTGTCATTTGATTTTGCCATTTGATTAGGGACTTTCCGTTTTAAATTTTCCTCAGAGCTCAGTATTTTTGGTGATTTCACTTTATACCACATGTCTATAATTTTATATTGTATATGATAAACATCACTTAATTGTTAAACTTTTCCTCGAATTGTTTAATGTGAAAACTACAGTCAAAAGGACGCATTACATGAACATAGCTGATTGCTTTTGGTACGAATGTATTAGTGCGAAATTTGTAATAGTGCATGCCTTTTTATCCATGACATTGACCTTGACCAGTCAGCACGGAACAGTTTTGCAGCAGTGTTGACCTTGGTTTAATCAAAATGCAGACGTAATAAGTCTGAATATTGTAATGAATCCTATTTATAACGCACTAATCTAATTCTGAAATGACAGATCTAAGAAAGTCCACAGCCTTAATACAACCTTAATACGTTGTCACACATATAATCTCTATAAGTTTGTCGCCGCTTTATTAAGGATACAAATATGAATGTTGATGCATAGTATAAAAATTAAAAAGATTGCGAATGAGACAACTGTCCACAAGAGACTAAATTACGTTAAGATTATTAATAGCTTTATTCGTTTCTAAATAAGTAAATGAAGGATATTATTTTGGGTCAAGCCACATCTTTTTGTAAGATTTTGCATACAACTGCAGTTTTTAAACTAAAACTTAAAAAAGAAAAAAGAAAGCAATAACTATTTGCATAATTTATGCATGAACTATTTCAATTTAAGTAGACTTGACATTTGTATAGAAAGGACTTAAAAATTGTCTTTTAAAACATCCAATCTCCTAATTTGATGCATCATTCTTTATTTAAAACTCATATGCTCTTGTCTTGTAAATTTCGCCTTATTTTCTATAAACTATTACAAAATTTAAATCTGGTATCTATGATGAGTTTATTTTGGGTGAGCGAATTCATTTTTGATGCATTAACCATTTTTTGTTAATTTATTTTTTCAACCCTCTAAATTATTGGTTGATTTTTCAGTTATTTCAAAGATTTTAATTGTAAACAGTTAAACAAGTAAACCAGTAGAATTTTTTTTTTTTTGCGATCTTAAAATATAGTTTTAAATGTCATATTTGTATGCCAAATCTAACAAATTAGTCATTAACAAATACAGCACAGGGAAATCACAGATCTCAACGAAAAGGAATTTAATAATAAGCATTTATTCATTGCTATAAAAGTCAATTAGAAAAAATATTCAATTGAAAAGTTGAGATGTGAAGTCTATATCAACTTTGTGTTTTTGTTGTTGTCAGGGATTAGTAATGGGTAAGTGGCACACCAAGTCCGGACTGTTTTTGTGTTTGTCTACTGTGTATGGATTTAATGTGTATTTAAACTGATGTTTACAGTTTGTTCTAATGCTGTGCTGTAACACTACTGTCCGAGGTTAGGGGAGAGTTGATTAATCACATACATATTGAATCCCGTCACATTCTTTGTGTGCAATGCTTCAAGTCCCAAGTTAGGAGTCTGTAGTTGATAAGTTGTCGTTGGTTAAATTATTTTTTATAAATTATGTCGTTAGTTTACTCAATTGAAATGTTTCATTTTCTTCATGTCGAGGCTTTTTATAGCCGGCTGTACGGTATGAGTTTTTCTTATTGTCGAAGGCCGTATAGTATGGTTGTCTATAATTGCTTACATCAATTTCATTTGATGTCTGGTGTATAGTTGTCTCATTTGGCAATCATACCAAATCTTTTGATTTTCATATTAAGAAGAGAAAAGTACAATACAATTTGACCAATAAAACTAATAAGCATAAAATACTCATCAGAGAAGTTCGAAAAAAAAACTAAAAAAGGCTAAATAATGTAAGAAGTTGAAGAACACTGAGGACCCAATATTGTGAAATTTTTTACCAAAATACATCTGGTTTAAAGGCAATCTACCCAAGGCATAGAAAGTCATTAACATTGTAGTTTGATACAACTATATGTGGTTTGTTTTCTGTGAAAAGCTACAGTATTGCATGACTGTTCATCCACTTTCGTGTCCTTCAACCTTGTATTTTTAAAAATGGAGTGTGTTACATAAAGAGGGTGAATATTGCTATTACCACACCCCTAACATGACGTTTTAAATGTGGTTCGACTTTTTACAAAACTGTAAGCAACAAGAACCATTTCTTACACAAACTATAGCACAATACCAAATTATAATTTAATTTGATTACAAATGAAAAAATGTTATACTCCGTCATGTTAATGTTACAGTAGTAACTTTTGTGTGCAATTGTTGTCGGATAAATGAACCATGTCGGATAACGACATTTTCTTATATTCATCACACAATAAAATTCAAAATTCGTAGAAAAACGATATTGTTAATTAATATAGTCTTGGGTTGGCAAACGCATAAAGAAAAGTCTGATAAGATAAGTAATAAATTATTTACTAATGATGTATATGTTAACGTTTGTAAAGAAACGCTACAGTTTCATGTAATTCATATGTATTAGGATACTTTCAAAATATCCGTTTATGAAACGCAGAGGCAGCTATCAGAAACTCAGATGAAAAAATCCAACAGATGAACACCGAAAATGACGTCTTCGAACGGAAGGGAAACGAAGATCAGTTCACAGTCAACACAAAAATCGAAAAGATGAAAGAGCCATGAAGTCTGCTAAAAGAAACACAGGGCAACAATAAAAGCACAGAGGTCGCAATGAGGAACATGTGTGAAGGTTTGGACATTCTTACTCATCGACAAAAACTGATTAAGCTCGCATATCAGTCCTAGAACGGATGAAGAACATTTAACGAGTATAAAACGCACAGTCTAGCAGATAATTCCGAAGACGAAAAACGCATAATACGTGCAGAAAACAAAGAGTCGATGAAAATGAAGAACGACAAAAAGTTCACATACGTACAACTTCTTACAGTGCCCCACAGTCTATTCAGTTCAGCTTATAAGTTAATCATCAGAATAATGCTAATATTCCTGTGGTGAATCGACATGGAAAATGTGACGAGTGTGGTTTATCAGAACATTAGAGGCCAGACCATTATATAAACAGGGTTGGCAAACGCATAAAGAAAAGTCTGATAAGATAAGTAATAAATTATTTACTAATGATGTATATGTTAACGTTTGTAAAGAAACGCTACAGTTTCATGTAATTCATATGTAGGCAAATTAAGAAGTTCAATTGATTATTGGCGAAATATTATTTGCGCTTATGAGACAGTTATTGAAATCATAGAACATGGATATAAAATACCTTTTCACACAGAACCAAGTGAGGTATTTTTGAATAACAACAAATCTTCGTTAGAAAATTCAGAATTCGTAGAAAAACAATATTGTTAATTAATAGTATTAGGATACTTTCAAAATATCCATTCATGAAACGCAGAGGCAGCTATCAGAAACTCAGATGAAAAAATCCAACAGATGAACACCGAAAATTACGTCTTCAAACTAAAGGGACACGATGAGCAGTTCAAAGTCAAAACAAAAATCGCAAACAAGATGAAAAAGTCTGCTAACAGAAACACAGGGCAACAATGAAAGCCCAGAGGGCGCAATGAGGAACATTTGTGAAGGTTTGGACATTCTTACTTATCGACAAAAAATGATTAAGCTTGTGAATCAGTCCTAGAACGGATGAAGAACATTTAACGAGTATAAAACGCACAGTCTAGCAGATATTTCCGAAGACGAAAAAGGCACAATACGAGCAGAAAACAAAGCGTCGAGGAATTTAAATGAAGAACGACAAAAAGTTCAAGACACGTACAACTCCCTACAGTGCTCCACAGTCTACTCGGTTCACCTCAATCAATCAACAGAGTACAGTTAACATTCCTGTGGTGAATCGACCCGGATTATGTTCAGAATTCAGAATTCGTAGAAAACGAGATTGCTAAACTAATAGAATTAAGATGCAGTAAAGAATGATCATGTAGACCTAAAGTTATCAAACCGTTAATTGTAGCTAACAATAAACACAAATTAAGATTAGTTTTAGACTGTGGACACATTAATCCGCATCTTCGTGAATCCAGATTTAAATATAAAGATGCTAGCATAGCCAGTCAGATGTTTAAGAAGGAAGATCACTGCTTTACTTACGATAAATTTTGAGAACGGCCTACCATCATGTAGAAATATTCGATCCACACAAGACATACTTATGCTTTGCATCGGTCAAATTAAGCAAAGTATTACGTCTATGTTTTACAATTTGATATATCCATAGCTGGTTATATATTCACGAAAGTTGTAAGGTGTATTGTTAAATATTAACGAAATTCAGGTTTGAAAGTAATCAATATGTGGGGCTGGGGAGATAAGTAAGGCCCAGGACACTGGCATAGTTGTTCGGAAAGTACTGGAAGATTCTGGGTTTTTAATAGCAGAAGATAATACAATTGGACACCTAGTCAAAATGTCGTATGGTTGGGTTTGGAATGGCAATTTGACAAAGGCATGGTTTCAATCACGGAAAGGCGACTTTCAAAATTGTTAGATACATTGAATGAAATTAGACACAAAATAGGTAAAGGAGAAATACACGCTTCGGCAAGGTTTCTTGCTTCAATAATTGGTCAGATCACATCTATGCAAGGGGTAGTTGTTCCTGTTATTAGATTACGTACAAGAAGTATGTACGAATGTAGATCTCTTGATGAGATAGTTTTCTTGAAGGAAAACATAGAGAAAATGAATGGCAGAGAATTGCATATTGTTAAGCAATACTCAAGTGTAGTATACACAGATGCCTCGGGCATATGTTTGGTAAAAGCCACAGACGAAGAGATTGTGGGTAGTTGGAACGATGCAGAAAAATTTAAAAGTTCCACTTTGAGAAAACTTGAAGCAGTTTATAGAGTACTGAAGTCTATATCTTTGTCATTACAAGGACAAACGGTTGCACACAGACAATCAGAACGTAGTTAAGGTGGCTCGGCCCTTTAACAGTGCGCACATTTGAACGCATGTTTCTTACGACGAGTGCCTTGGAAACGGTCGCTTTTGGGGGTCTTCTCAAAAATAGCTTTGGCGATCTTGGAACGCGGGCGTGTATGAAAGCACCCTTGACGATGTAAACAAGTGATACAAAACATTCTTCAAAACAGGAAATACGAACGGTCAGAAATTCAGAGTGCTTTCTTCATTTTTCGCATAAAAGTCTAAAAGGAGAGAAATATACATGATTTAAGCATAACATTAAAAAAACGAATAAACAAGTACTGACAAAGTCACATGTATGACGTCGACGGTATTTGGTGCCGCTTCGCTCCCAAAACGCATTCTCATCTTACACGGTCGCCCCTTGGGTCCGCTCGTACCATATTTTGAATTCACTTAAATACCGGTTGAATTAAATGATGTCTTGGAGATTTATTTTTGAAAATGTTTTGCCAATGACGGAATGATTTTAAACTGTAAACAAATGATAGCGATGTAAACAACTGCATGTCATCGTACAGCTTTCAAAAACAGGTAAAACCCGTACAGTATGCTTTAAAGGCATCAGGGCGGGTTCATTTTCAAGCTATCCGTTTGGCGTTTTATAACAGTTTGTTTCTGTCATAAATCTCTTTTATACTTAACATATCTTTATTTCCAAGTATTTTTAAGAGTTTATTCCCGAGTATGCGATATATTTTTCCACTTCAAAATTTTGATAATTATAGTTAAATATTTTTTTTATTTTCCCCAAAACAAATTTGAATATGCCAATTTTCTAACAGACTTAATCCTTGATAGGCACACCTAACATTTTCATTTAAAGATTTGTTTACCTTATCAAATAATGAGCACGAAAATCATCTGATAAAATTAAAATAGCAAATGTATGTGAATCAAATAGAATTTAGATCATACCAGAGTGGGTACCTAGACAAGAGAACGTTAAAGCAGATACAGTTAGTAAAACTGTTGATTGCAATGATTGGAAGATAGACAATATTACATTTGAATATCTAAATCAGAACTGGGGTTCATATACCGTAGATAAGTTTGTCACTGATTACAATGCAAAATGTAGCATATTCATTTCTAAACACTGGTGTCCAGGTACACAGGGTATTGATGCTTTCAATAGACATTGGGGTAAAGAGATTAACTGGATTTTGCCACCACCTTCAGACATATCCCGATGTATACACAACATGATACAAGATAAAGCAGATAGCACTTTATTTGTTCCTTTATGGGTTTCAGATCCATATTGTCCTCTTTTACATCTTTTACACAAAGTCTATGGTAAATTTGTCGAATTCGAATCGTTCATTAAATACAGTAAAATTTAACCATCAACAGTTATCAAAAAAGGCCGAGGTAGAAATGGTATATTTGGAAAATCCACAGATTTAAGGATGTTGGCTATACTACGATTTTAATGTATTTATTGTTTCTACAGGTTATGGTCTGAAAAGCAGGGTGTTGGAGCAAATACAGATGGAGGTATTCTTCCTGCAGATTTTGACGAATTAGGACGTAAGATTACGTCGTATTTACTACAGTTCAGGAGTGACAATACTAACAATAAATATTTTTAACCTTTTAAAAGGTGGGTGTGATTTATATTGAAAGAAGGGGGAATATAATTGCCAACAAAGCCAATACATGTAGCCTTATTTTTAGCCAAATTGATAGACACAGGTTCATCTTATAATTAGTTCAGTCAGCAATTTACGGTATAAAATAAGCACATACAGTACAAGGTCTTTTAGATCCCAGAAAAAAGGCATTTGTGACCAATTTACAGGAGTCATCTAAACGTCAACCACATAAACCACTTAAATCGAAAGTTAAAAAGGAACAGCTAGACTCAACAGAGGTTAGTGGTGATATAAACATAGGTTTATATTCTTTCAGGGCGGATGTGGCCACTGTCGCAGCTAAGGCTGATGTAAACGAACGCTGCTGGAAACGGCACGGTCGATGGAAAACTGATACTGCTAAAGATGGGTACGTGGCAGACTCACTTACACATCGCTTAGAAGTTACTAAGAAGCTAGGCCTTTATCCTTTTATTTTATTGAATATTATTAACACTTTTCCGCTATTTCCTTGTGTTTTCTAGTCTGCACGACTAAATGTCTTGTTTTTTGTTGTTAGTATTGTAGTGTAGTTAAGACACGAGGTTGATCGCTTACAAACTTGTTAAACCCAAAATACGCTCTTTATATAAAATGTATATGCCTGTCCAAAGACAGAAACATGTAATTCACTGATTGTCGTTGTTTGCTGTCAGCAATATTTGTTGAAGTCTATGACATATAATTGTCTGGTCTATATAGATGGTTGTCTCATTGGAACACATATAAAAGAGACGATGTGGTATGATTGCTAATGATACATTTCTGCACCAGAGGCAAAATTGTAACGATAGAATTGTATCTATTTTATGTCACCATACGGATTTTGATGATTATCAAAACCCATACTGTACCACAAGCTATAACAGGCTGCGTAATGACAAACCTAAAACAATTCAATCGAGAAAACTAGTGTCATGACATGTTCATATCTTTTTTTTTATATTAAAAATAAAAAAGGCAACACACAACACTAGAAAAGGAAGCATAAATACCCTAATTATCCAATCTTTCTGCTAGTGTGCCTTGTACTTTAAAACTTTTAATGAACGTAGTAACTCCATCGACATTAATATGAAAAGAATATAGTACCTAAATGTAAACCAACACCCTACGTGACCAATTAACCGATATATCCTTTCGTTAGACGTATAATGCTTATTTCAAGAAAAAAGCTTGGCATATTTATTATATTTTCTTATCCTTAATTAAAGTGATATATTGGCTTTCCGAATTGCTTTGTATTTTTTTAATTGTCCTTTGAAGAAGTTTAAGATCCTCAATGCTCTTCAACTTTGTAATTGTTTGGCTTTATAAATATTTTGATTTGAGCGTCACTGATGAGTCTTTATGTAGACGAAACGCACGTCTGGCGTACTAAATTATAATCCTGGTACCTTTGATAACTATTATGCCTCCAAGTTTTGACTTTTAAAGCTCTTATGTCAAATATTAAGAACGGACACCATGTTCTGTGCAGTAAGAAAGAAGCATTCACTTAGTTTTCAAATATAATTTGGATACTAATGACATAGATATGATACACGAGACTGCTGCTCTTGGCAAAACAGCCATTCGCAATTTCGACACATGTACATGTATTAGTTAATAGAAATATATTGGTTTGTTTCGTGTTTAAAACTGGACGTCACTGGTGAGTCTTATGTAGACAAAACGCACGTATGGTGTATTAGATTATGAGTCTGATACCTTTGATCACTATAAGCATGTCGAAATGTCCTATTGTTATGTTTATTTGTGTATTTCTCGGTACTGAATGTTCTTGCATTTATTTGTACGGTAGTTCTGCCCTGAATTTTCTTGCATTTACAAATACTGTAATCCTGTCATGTAATATTGTCATTTAAGCGTTATATTTAACGTTGCAATAAAAGCGCGAGGTTTGGCTAGCGGCAAAACCCGGTTCAACCCACCATCTTTTCTTAAAATGTCCCGTACCAAGTCAGGAAATGGCAGCTGTTTTCTTATAGTTTATTTCTCTGTGTGTTGCATTTCCAACATAGAATGACATAGATATGATACACGAGACTGCTGCTGTTGGCAAAACAGCCATTCACAATTTCGACACATGTACATGTATTAGTTAATAGAAATATATTGGTTTGTTTCGTGTTTAAAACTGGACGTCACTGGTGAGTCTTATGTAGACAAAACGCACGTATGGTGTATTAGATTATGAGTCTGATACCTTTGATCACTATAAGCATGTCGAAATGTCCTATTGTTATGTTTATTTGTGTATTTCTCTGTACTGAATGTTCTTGCATTTATTTGTACGGTAGTTCTGCCCTGAATTTTCTTGCATTTACAAGTACTGTAGTCCTGTCATGTAATATTGTCATTTAAGCGTTATATTTAACGTTGCCATAAAAGCGCGAGGTTTGGCTAGCGGCAAAACCCGGTTCAACCCACCATCTTTTCTTATAATGTCCCGTACCAAGTCAGGAAATGGCAGCTGTTTTCTTATAGTTTATTTCTCTGTGTGTTGCATTTCCAACATAGAATGACATAGATATGATACACGAGACTGCTGCTGTTGGCAAAACAGCCATTCACAATTTCGACACATGTACATGTATTAGTTAATAGAAATATATTGGTTTGTTTCGTGTTTAAAACTGGACGTCACTGGTGAGTCTTATGTAGACAAAACGCACGTATGGTGTATTAGATTATGAGTCTGATACCTTTGATCACTATAAGCATGTCGAAATGTCCTATTGTTATGTTTATTTGTGTATTTCTCTGTACTGAATGTTCTTGCATTTATTTGTACGGTAGTTCTGCCCTGAATGTTCTTGCATTTACAAGTACTGTAGTCATGTCATGTAATATTGTCATTTAAGCGTTATATTTAACGTTGCCATAAAAGCGCGAGGTTTGGCTAGCGGCAAAACCCGGTTCAACCCACCATCTTTTCTTAAAATGTCCCGTACCAAGTCAGGAAATGGCAGCTGTTTTCTTATAGTTTATTTCTCTGTGTGTTGCATTTCCATTTTGGTATTTGTTGCACTTCAGTGTTTCTGTTGTTTCGTTGTTTTCCACTTATAGTTGATGTATTTACCTAAGTTTTAGTTTGTGACCCGGATTTGTTTTCTCTCAATCGATTTATGACTTTCGAACAGCGATATACTACTGTTGCATTTATTTAAAGTCGGTTGCTTTTTAACTTTTGATTATATTTTAAATAGAAATTTGCATTAACAAAAGTTATGAACGCTCTAATTTTGACAATGTAATATTGTAATATTAAAAGCAAGATGTCGGATGCAACCTTTGCTGGTCATTTCTATTTAAAAGATTGCAAATGAGTTACATTGATATAAAATTGCTAACTTTGATATTTTCAGCTGATTTGATAAGTTTTGAATAATAAATCTATAAGATACAATCTGTAATGTAGTGTTTAGAACACTATAACTTTATATTTTATTTTTGATTATGCAAAAAAAAAAAAAAAACCACAACCCAATATCATGTAAAATAATAACGTTGAACATTCATGTTTGATGTTTTCTGTATATCTTTTCTGAACATCAATAGCATAATAAATTCATGCTTGTAAATTTGATATTATTAAATGGTCATTACATCCGTTAAATAGGATATTACAACTAGAATTGATTCTTCTTTTCTAAAAACAGAAACCTGGTGAGCACAGTCTATTCCAACACCTGCGACAACCCGTTTCATAAATAAACACAATCCGCTTTCCTATACTTGTCTATCATTCGACGTGTTGGGGAGTTAATTGAACTTTAAAAGCGTTGCATGTATACTTCACATTAATTTAAAAGAGGCAAACTATAATTCATCATACATTCGATATCATATTGCAGTTTGATGAATCGAGATACATACATTCCATACATTCACATTCTAATGGCTTCTAAGTAAATAAACTGTTATATATCGCAAACTATTGTCCGAGAGTTATACATTTACAGTAAAACAAACTATTGTCCGAGAGTTATACATTTACAGTAAAACAAACTACAGTCCGAGAGTTATACATTTACAGTAAAACAAACTATTGTCCGAGAGTTATACATTTACAGTAAAACAAACTACAGAACGAGAGTTATACATTTACAGTAAAACAAACTATTGTCCGAGAGTTATACATTTACAGTAAAATCAGAATCAGTTCCCTAACATATCCATTTTAAAATTGAATGGATTACTTAGTGTACTGTTTTATTTTTATTAAATTATTATATCAACATAATTTTATACTATAACACACTATTAAAATAAGGAGATGAGGTATGATGTCCAAGAGAAAACTCGACACCAGAGACCAAAGAGAAAGATGTAAACAATCACAAGCCACCGTACAACATTATTTAATGAGCAAAGCTATACAATAACACACAATTACAAAGTATGATACAAATGAGGAATAATCAACAACATACTTTGTAATCAAACAATAAAAGAAAAGCAAATATATCATGGCAAACAGCAATCATTGACAACCACTGAATTATAGTCTCCCACATTTAGACAACTAAAGACTTAGCAACACGAACTCTATCAAGTAATACCAAGTGCTCCAGGTAAGAAAGGCATATCCTGCTCCACACTAGACACCTAGCGTGTTGCTCATAGCATGTATACATTCGGTGATAAGTCTAATTCGATGATATCACAATAGAAGAATATATTTATACTTATAAATATTTATTAACTTCTTTCTTATAAATTACATACTTTTACATTCGATGCTTAATGTATCTAAATATCAATCAATACCTTCAAAACATGTCGAATCAGCATAGAGTCTACAAATAAACATGTTCCGATTAAGAGTACCCTTATCTTTAATTTGTAAACGTGTATGCATATTAGACCAACAAGATACTTAAGGAGGAAGAATAGGTTTGAAAAGTAAGCTTGACTACTTAAACTTATCTCCGTTATCGACGATCCCGTTGTTGACAGTTTTCATTTCTTTTCTCAGTGGGGCATTTGTTTTAACCTCTTTGACCTTTTAATGACTAAAAATTGAGACAAACGCATTAGGATAAAATTTTCATTATAAATGCTGCGCTGTTAAAGCAATATTTGTATAAGTACGTTGGGTCCTGATTTTCGAAAGTATCTTGAGACTTACCATTTACTAAATAAACTCATTGTATAGACATGTGTACCCGACCAGAAGTTTCGTCTACAAAAAATCATCAGTGACGCTCGAATAAAAAATAAAATAAAAACACTTTTAATTATATGGCCTTAGGATGTTTTGGAAAGTGTATTACTTACAATTTTGAGTTATCCTAAAATGAACTGCACAGTAAGGACTATGTTTTAAAAAATTGAAAACAACATGTTTAATCATTTCTTGCGTATGAGGCACTTTTCTGGATTTACCTTCATCAGGAACGCTCAAAGCCAAACATTTGAAATCCGAAGATGTACAAGTACCGAAACCGTTGAAGAGCTATATGTCAAAAATACCTAAAATAAATAGCCAAATCCATCTAAAGCCAACTTTGCCTGAGGGAGTGGAAACCTTAGTTTCTTAATAATTTCAAAATTTATCAATTGACAATTTTACTTAGTAAAGTTTGTTAAATCATGCCAATACCGAAGTACTGACTGCTGAGCTGATGATACCCTCGGATACTGATAGTCCACCAGCAGAGATCGACCAAGCGGTGTAAAAAATTGAAAACACGTTTAAAAATTTATTGCGTCCGAAGCGCTTTTCTAGATTTTTAAGATTGTTTCAGATTAAAATTGCGTTGTTCCCTTTACGTTTACAATGACAAAACATTTATTTAATTTTTCTTCACTTAGCTATTTGTGCTTTGTTATTTATAAAGACTATATATTATAATGAAATCACACTTCTAGTCATTTCAACTGCGATTTAAGAAAAAGGTAATGTCCATTTGAACTATTCCCAATAAGTTACTAAATTGTAAGGCTTACATAAAAAATCTGTCTAATCGAATTATCGTAACGGTTCATGATGAAATGTCAAAAACATGCATGTAATAACTATATGTATGATTTGATAGCCAGGAAAAGAGCACATGGAAATATTTATTTCCCTGCAAAAATGCATTTTACGACGTGAAACGTCATAGTTTTGTCTTGTATTTATAATTTTCAGAACCTCGACATCTTTCTAATAATTTTTATTGCAAACGTCTGTAACAGAAAACTTCAAACATGATATAAGTACAATACAGAAAATTATATTATCTAATTGCAAAAATGGCATTTAATCAACACATTCATTATGACTATTTTCTTTATTGTTTCAACTTCTGCGTCTTCGTTTATCGTCATTTTCATTAACATATAAATAAATATTATTATATCTAAAATAATCGTGTATTAATTAGGTATATTATTTGAATGCTGAAAAAGATAGAACGTTGTTACATTGAATGTAATTGTTACCTAGTATACAGGAGCTATTTCAGGACAAACGCTTTGGTTTATAGTCTATGATAGTCAAGGTATAATATATGAGAACATGTCTGAAGCTATTTTTGAAAACCAGGCCTCATGAAATGTGGTTGTTTAATGACATTTCCATTTTATTAGCACTCTTTAAATAAGGTTATATAGAATATAATTATGCACTTTAAAAAATATTTAAGCGACAATCAAACACACATTTTTGCATTATTTTTTTTGTTTGTTACATGATCTCTGACTCTTTCACAGATAAACATTGTCTTTACAGCAAACTTTCCACAAGCGGTAATGTAACTGTCTCTTCTGGTGTGTCAACGGGTTTTGGAGCTGGTTTCCGTTCACGCTTCCAGGTTTTAGCTGATCGCGGTGTTTGTGTTGCTCTATTTCGAACTGATCTGAGCTCTAATCCTCGATGTCGTCTATCGTGTGTACTTACTACGGCGTCGGCGTCATCAACCAACAATGATGACGTTATATTTATTGACCTACATTTGAATGTAGCTTTGAAATATTTTCTAAATGTCTTACTCATGAAAGAATAGATAAAAGGGTTGACAACAGAATTAGCATACGAAAAACATGGCGCAACGTTTTGTAAATGATAAATAAAAGCGGAATTTGAATTGTCAGAACTAACTGATATAATTGCCGCCATGTGTAATGGAAGCCAGGAAATGGCGAAGGCCAATGCTACTATAGCAACAAGTCTAACTAATCTACCTCTTCGTTTCATTGATACAATTGTAACAGGCGCAAGGCGTGACTTAGTCATTGTTTCCTTCATACGTCTAGCAATTTGTAAATAACAAAATCCCAGAATGCACTGCGGTATCACATAAAATAAAACCAACATCGCGATGGCATAAATTTTGCTGTCTGTTTCAGATAGCTCTTCTAAACAAAAAGCCATGAGATGTGAAGCTTTAAATTCTCTGTTGATGAATATTACAGGCATGAATGAAGAAAGCGATAGAAACCATATACAAAGAATCACAAAAATACAACGTTTTTTCGTCCTGCAAAATACAAAAATATAAAATATTATCATTCATGTTAAAACACTAATGTCAAAACACATAATAATGCAACTCCCACCATATATCATTTACCATTAAACACAGTGCGTTTGTCTTTTTACCAACTTAACAGTTTTCCCGTTTATGTAGAAATCAAATCGACAACTACATTGGCCACGTATATGTGTATAATAAGATTGATTGAATGGTTGTTGGTTGCTTAACGTCCATTTGTAATATGTGGTATGATTGCAAATGAGACAACTATATTCTGGTTGCGGTATACATTGTCTGGCCATTTGCAGCCAGTCAAATGCTTATGGACGATGTCTTATTTGACAAACTGTTTGAGTTTTGATTTGAACCGTGTTACTTTATCAGACTACTGCGTTCCCCGCAAGTTGGTAAACCTTCCAGGAACTGTTTTAGGTGGTAAAACTTATACCTTATCGAATATTCTCGATTATTTCATTGGCATTATTTACTTTTCCATCATTCTTTACAGTGGAGCCACCCATATTGTAGTTCTTTTAGATAATTTTACAATCGAAAGTAGCAGGTCTGCTTTATATGTTGATCTTGTTCCTCGATATTGTCACAGATGGACGACTAGTATCTATAACAAACGTGATGGTTTCAATTTCAAATTGTCAGCCTTCCGTTTCTCAGTAGTAAAAATGGATTTTTGGCTAATAACAAGCAATCAAGCACTCACACAATTGTAATAATTGAAGATAGTTGTACTAAATCAGTCAGATCTTGCGTGATTTTATGTTTTGCGTTCCTTTGAGATTTAGAATAATTGTAGTATAAAATGAGTACACAAGGTAATTAAATAATGGATAATAAAAAAGTTTAAGAGCTTTAAACTTCCAAAAATTGAAAAGAGAGAAAATGCAGACAAATTATGCTATTTCTTTTTACAATTGCTCAATGTTTCGTATTAAATCAATTCAAAAGAATTCTATTACTCGCATCATCATAAATATGAACTCTCTAATTCTCTTCGATTCATATGCAGTGTATTATATAATACATAATATAACTGATAGAAAATCATATTCCAAAACCACGACCTCACTTAACTGATATAGGATATTAAACCAGAGTCTACTATTTTTAGCTTCATCATTCCAGTATAAAGGAATGCGATATGACAGACTTGATCAAATACCAATGTTGGATAGAATTGGCTTAACGTAGCATAAAAATGTCTATTTATATTCATAATGGTCGGTATTTTCAGTATTCAAATTCAAAGTATTTAGGTATTCTACCTTGAATTCGGGGTAATTGAGATCAAACTTTTGTTAGATTTGTTTTAAATGCGAAAATGTACTGAAACACGACATATCTTAGTAACTAACAGAGTAAGTAGAGTACAAGATGAAAGACACATTATGTTAAAGAAGCATGGAAAAAACCATTTACAACTACAGATGCAAAAAAAACCCAACCAAAGGTCGACAAAACACTTCAAGGAAAAAAAAATTAAATGTTGAAACAATTTTCCCGTCAAATTCGTTGTATGGACATATGCGCTCATTGGGAAAAAGAGGGGGAGGTGTATATGTCATTCAACAAGTGGTGAAGCGTGAGTTATAACTCGTTGTTTTGCAAGTCCCCGCGGTAATGGGCAGATTGAGACATGAAGCAACGGCTCTGGAAATTTGTACCTCTCAACCGGTTTTTTTGGCAAATACCCCTTGTCAGCATGATATATTTGTATAAAAGCTATCAATTTGTATCTTTTTGTTTTGTTTTGAATTCTTTTTGAATCAAAATGATATGTCTGTTTCAAATTTCATGAATATAATTTGACTGCTAAAATCTGTGCTGACCTCTTTCAAACATATTGGTAGACTTGCTACATTTCCATTTCTTTTATTTCTTTCTTACTAATTTATATGTTTACTGATAAGGTACCAGTCTTGTATTACAACTCCAGTTTCCGGTGCATGTCAAAACATGGAGGGAAACAAAATAGTGCATATTTTTTCTGAACTCAATTTTTTCTGCTTGATTATAGGTTTATGCTGAATTGAAACATATATATAGACTTTAAAAAAATCTTGCATCTTTTAGAGGATATCAATCCAGGAAAGTGGAAGGATATCATGTTTACTAGAAGTGGTGCGGCCTAGTAAAAACAGCAAACAGAAAGTAGAAAAAAAATGTTTTCACTTCAGGATTATAACTTTTTATTCTTCGTGGCAAGACCCACTTTTTTTCGATTAAATCACAATTTCACATTAGTTCATACATGATATGAACATGAAAAACATTTTCTATGTAGCATTTTTTATATTTTTTATTTTCAAAGATAAGCTGTTTTGCATGTAAGCCTATGGAGCAGTCAATTACAAAACTGCAACCATAACTGCCAGTCTACTGATTGCCTTTGGAGAAAGGCTTCCTCCTGCAGATGTCAGTATAATGGTATTCTCCTAGTTATAGCAGTAAAATTGTTAAAGGGGCAAAATTGAAAACAAAAACATAATTAGGATTGGACATGTAGCAAGTCTTACATATTGGGTGGAATTAACACTAAAACTACTCATATGGAACTCGGGTAAATAAAAGGTAACGACCAGAACTTTTATCTGCGCCAAAAAAGATATTTCTTGGGCCCTCCCAAAAATGATTAAGTTATGAATTCACCAAGGTTTTTATACCAGATACATTGTAAGATCACATTTATTAAATAGTCAGATACTAAATCGTTTCAAACACAACCCATTTTATATGTGCCTGTCACAAGTTAGTAGCATGTAGTTCAATAGTTGTCTTTGGATCATGTTTGTATATTTTCTGTTCGTAAATTATTTTGTCACAATTTAGGCTGCTACTTTTTTTTCAATTTTATTGTTTCATATTTTTCTATGTCGGGGTCTTTTACAGCCGACTATACGGTATGCGTTTTTCTCTTTGTTTACAACTGCATATAATTGTTTAAAGCCACTTCATTTGCACTTTGGTAGGTATAGATGTGGCATTGGCAACCATACCCTATCTCCTATTAACTATATTTAAAGTACCAACCTAATGGATAATGCTATTATAGGATGAACAATAGCGAGGTACCTGTCTATTCCAACCGCTGCTAAAGTCAGGACATGTAGGGATAAACATACCGTCATCATATACTGCACAAATTTACCTGTAATTAAAAAGTTGTCAGGACATGTAGGAATAAACATACCGTCATCATATACTGTACAAGTTTACCTGTAATTAAAAATTTACACCAGGACATGTAGGAATAAATAAACCGTCATCATATACTGTACAAATTTACCTGTAATTAAAAAGTTACATCAGGACATGTAGGAATAAACACACCGTTATCATATACTGTAAAGTTTACCTGTAATTAAAAAGTAACATCAGAATATGTTGGAATAAACATACCGTCATCATGAATACTGTACAAATTTACCTGTAATTAAAAAATTACACCATGACACGTAGGAATAAACATGACGTCATCATAAATACTGCACAAATTTACCTGTAATTAAACAGGTACTGTTCTTATATGAATCAATTAGAAGCAATGCGCACCTGCAAATGAAATGTTGTATAGCATTTATGTTCGGATTGATCGTAAGGAATTTCACAAATACATTATGTACTTGTATATCTTTTATATTTTTTAACATATTAACACTGAACTAAACAACGTAAAGTGCGGAAGACATCGTTCTTATGAGATGGTATGATGAGGCAAGCATCTTTTTGGACCCTTAATCTAACTAGAGGCTCCATAATGAAATTAGCCCAGAATGTGACAGTGGAAAATATTTTGTAAAATTTTACAAAAATTACAAAATTTATTAAAATTTAAAAAAATTGACTCTAAAGGGCAATAACTCCTTATGGGGTCAATTGAAAACTTTAGTCATGTTGACTTATTTGTAGCTCTTACTTTGCTGTACATTACTGCTGTTAACAGTTTATTTCTATCTATATTATTCAAGATACATGTAATAACCAAAAGCTGCAAAATTTTCTTAAAATTACCAATTTAGGGGCAGCAACCCAACAATTAGTTCTCCGATTCATCTGAAAATTTATGGGCAGATAGATCTGGACATGATAAACAATTGTACTCTGCCAGATTTGCTCTAAATGCTTTGGTTTCAGAGATATAAGCCAAAATCTATATTTAACCACTTTGTTCTATTTTTAGCCATAGCAACCATCTTGGTTGGTTGGCCAGGTCACTGGACACATTTTCAAACTAGATATCCCAATGATGATTGTTGCCAAGTTTGGTTTAATTTGGGCCAGTAGTTTCAGAGGAGAAGATTTTTGTGAAAGTAAACGACGACGGACGCCGGACTTCAAGTGATGAGAAAAGCTCACTTGGCCCTTCGGGCCAGGTGAGCTAAACACGAATCAAAAAAATATAATAACACTGAACAGTATTCATATTTTTAAATTTCCCTTTCCTCAGGGCTTGACAATTATTGCATTTAAGGTAAAGATACAAAAACAGTCAACATACATGTAGCATCACTTTCGGAACGGTTAACACGATACATGTTAGAGAGAACGGATAAACCAAACGCATTTTTTTTGGTGCTACATTATTTGTATTATTGAAAGATGTTAATTATGTTATAATACCTGTTTGGGTAAGGTCTTTGGTCGGACTTTATAAGTTTGAAGCTGCGTGCAAAATGACATTTTTTTTAATTGAGAAAAATTAAACTCGCGATAAATATTATCATTTCTGCATAAAAGAAATGCGTGCATATTATATCATTCTTTTCATTTATAGATAAAATGAACAGACTGAAGTTTAAATGCTGTTGAACACTTTTTTTACGGGAATTCAGGGGCAATATAATGGCTCTTATACCGCCTCCTGTACATAAATAAATAAAAAGGAATATATCTTACTCTGTTTTGTGGTGCCTTTGATAACTTACTGAAAGGGTTAAACTTCTGACTGGATTAAAGACCGTACGTATTCGTTGATTTGTAGTTGATTCTATCCCTGTCCATGGCAATCATACTTTATCTTTATATCAAATACTGAATAGGTTTTGTACTTAAATAGAAACCAAATAACGTTCGAGGCTGATACTTCAAAACGTGCAGTGCACCATGTTGAACGATTACAAAGATCAAGACCATTAGGTTTTAGCGTAGTTCTTTTAAATGTTCAATAATGTCATATATTATTGGTACATACCGATTATTTTTCGCAGAAAACAAATTTAAAAACTATTACAAAGTGTCAAAAAGTTCTGCAAATTTTTAGATTAACTTGAAATTTAATTTTTGTCCCTGAAATTTACTCCTGATTTAGAAAATCTCGTTTTGAATGTGTGTTCTTTGTAGTATTGTCTTTGACTTTAACATTCATGAACAACACTATGCAACACGTGGAGCAGGATGCAGCAATAAAGAACACCCCCGGTTTTTGGAGGAGTTCTTGTTGCTTTTATATGCTTGTATGCAAAATTTATATGTTTCGGAGGTAAGTGTGACGTCCATTTTCGCTGAATTTGTACACATTTTTGTTTAGGGGCCAGCTGAAGCACACCTCCGAATGTTGTATTTTCTCGCCGTGTTGAAGACCTTTTTGTGGCCTTGGCCGGCTTTTAGCTCTTTTTTAGGGTTGCTGTCTTTTTGACACATTCCCCGTTTCCATTCTCAATTAAAAAAAAATACCGTTCTCTTTAATTTTTCAGAGTGATATCTGTTTATTTTAAAACCGTTGAATCAAGTACACAATGTACCCAATGTACCCAATGCCATCACAATTTTTCTTCATTAAAAGAAAACTGATAACCACGATAATAAATAAATCCATAGTGGTAGTAGAGAAAAAAGAGCACTAAACTAAAATGTAAAAAATCACTTTATTTCTAAAACAGTATCATTGTTTTGTTATTTAATCATGCAATTGTTTAAATTTAAAGGATGTAATTTCGTGTTTACTTCAAGAATATTGATCGCTTACGTTCATTTAATGTTAATAATTAAAATACAAATTGAAAAAAAATATGAAAACTAAGATATTTAAAAATCATTTACAGGTACTATGTCATGCGATTAATAAGTTGTACCGAGCACAGTACAAGTAGAAAGTATTGAAAAGAAGCCTACAGTGTTTTAATCTCCTGGTTCTTTGTCAAATGTCGGAAATACAGATCCATTACCGCATTTGTAATTATTTTAAAACGATTAAATACAAAATTGCTCAATATTGCGTGGGTGAAACTTGACATCAAAAGGGAGACTGGAAATTGCATTCAGGTCAACTTTCAATAGGTTTCAAACTGTTACATGTACACACCTAAGTTTCGTGTAGTTTGTTAAAGTCACAGAGTACATAGCAGTTATCCTAAAACTAGTCTTATAACGCTGTTTTCTGCTCTTTGGTAGGGTTGTTGTCTCTTTGACACATTCCCCATTTCATTCTCAATTTTAGTTAATTTGAATTTGCAGTGTCTAGCCTACTGAGCTACTCCTCGTTGGCCTGCTAAGACATCAAGTTTTAAGTTTATTTATTTGTAATAATTTAAAAGCTATGACATACTCATGACGTGTTCTAAAATAAACCATTTACATTTAGATCAGTTTAAAATGTCATACTATTAACTTGGCACATCTACACGAAACTGCAAAATATTAAACTGATGCAATTACATGGAATAAAATTGGATATCTAGATCGGCTAGAATTTAAAATAATGCAATCTTCGTTGGTATATCTTTATCACAAATGTACAGTGTAAAATCAAGCTTTTAAGATGTCTGAAGTGAAATAAACCAATAATGAAATGCATAGGCATAGATAGTATTGGAACAGGAGGAGATGTATTGAGTACGTATACGTCAAAGGCAGATATTATTACAAACAATGGAGATGTAGAGCATTCATATATGTCACTGACGGATATAAATTGAAACAGAAGATGTAGAAAGTACGTCAAAGACATGTAAAACTATGAACATCTGGAGATTTAGAGCATATATGTGGGTCATTATAAAAAAACCCATGCAAAACTATGTTATTTGGTATGTTTAAGTCAAAAGACATGAACATATATCAAAATGTATCAAAATAACTCTTGCATATGTTAAATATGAATGTTTTTTGATACACTATTACATGTATACACAAAACATCCTTAATGTTTTCTTAAACCCTTGGATATAGCCAAAATCAACTGTTATTTTTTTTTAATATAAATCCTTTCAGACCTGAAATAGGTCTTTTATTTATACTATTTGTTATTAGGATTTATCACTTTTTATTGCATTTTGATACATATAAACATCCTATAATGATTTGGGAGGTGTATGTTGGTTTTATAACAAAATTTTCACCAAAAGGAAAAGTCTTATTTTTAAAGTCAATGGTGTAACCATAAGACAAATTGGTAGGATAAGACTTATTTTTCTCAAGATTTCAGCAGTTGCAATAGTTTCTCCCTTAGCAATGTTACCTGTTAGCATGTTATGCAAAAGAAAACAAACATTTATGTTGAAAATTTAGTGAAAAAATCTCAAAAGTCCGTAAAAGCTATATCATAATTGAAAATAGTGTCCATGGTGTATCCTTCTAAAAATCATTTTTGAAAACATTTCCCATGTTGCCTGAACTTTGAATTATGAAATATATTGATTATAGAAACATGCACCAGTAACAACAAATAGAATAAGGCCAGGGAATAGAGCACTTAATTCGTAACTAAATTTTAAAAGAGGGACGAAAGATACCAAAGGGACAGTCCAACTCATAAATCTAAAATAAACTGACAACGCCATGGCTAAACATAAAAAAGACAAACAGACAAATAATAGTACACATGACACAACATAGAAAACTAAAGAATAAACAACACGAACTCCACCAAAAACTAGGGATGATCTCAGATGCTCCGGAAGGGTAAGCAGATCCTGCTCAACATGTGGCACCTGTCGTGTTGCTTATGTGATAACAAATCAGGTAAATATTCTAATTCATGAAAGGGAAGTGGATTGTAGTTACGACGTAAGGAACATATCCGATATCATTTCTGAAACGGTTATTAAATACACCTTAAATCATTGATGTGTAACTGTCAATGGTGAGACCATTTTGATAAAATAACACCATTGACCAGTTGAGTAACACCACTGAATATATCATGACAATCAGCATTGTTTTTGTTTCTTTCATGCTTAACAACCGAAACATCATTATTTATGAAAAACAATACTTATTTAATGTTTTAACAATACTTAACAATATCATGTATTATGTCTGTTTGTTTTGTTCACGAATCGGTGTCAATATAATGGCATTTGATGCAACTGTCATACAAGTGAGAGGTTTAGCTAGCTATAAAACCAGGTTCAATCCACCATTTTCTACATTTGAAAATGCCTGTACCAAGTCAGGAATATGACAGTTCTTGTCCATTCGTTTTTAATGCGTTTTGTTATTTGATTTTGCCATGTGATTATGGACTTTCCGAATTGATTTTCCTCTGAGTTCAGTATTTTTGTAATTTTACTTTTTACATATACAAATTAAAATTGAGAATGGAAATGGAAATGGGGAATGTGTCAAAGAGACAACAACCCGACCAAATAAAAAACAACAGCAGAGGGTCACCAACAGGTCTTCAATGTTACGAGAAATTCCCGCACCCGGAGGCGTCCTTCAGCTGGCCCCTAAACAAATATATACTAGTCCAGTGATAATGAACGCCATACTAATTTCCAAATTGTACACAAGAAACTAAAATTAAAATAATACAAGACTAACAAAGGCCAGAGGCTCCTGACTTGGGACAGGTGCAAAAATGCGGCGGGGTTAAACATGTTTGTGAGATCTCAACCCTCCCCCTATACCTCTAACCAATGTAGAAAAGTAAACGCATACCAATACGCACATTAAAATTCAGTTCAAGAGAAGTCCGAGTCTGATGTCAGAAGATGTAACCAAAGAAAATAAACAAAATGACAATAATACATAAATACATAAATAACAACAGACTACTAGCAGTTAACTGACATGCCAGCTCCAGACTTCAATGAAACTGACTGAAAGATTATGATTTCATCATATGAACATCAGGCACAATCCTTCCCGTTAGGGGTTTAGTATCATACCGTCATAACATATATGAAAAGAACATTACCCGTGTCATGCCAACAACTGTATTAAGAATAAATGTGTTTAGTTCCGATGCAAAGACCTTATCAGTGACTCAATATTAACGCCAAAATATGCAATCTTTAATGACTTGACAACAGTATCGTAATTATATCCCTTCTTAATAAGTCTATTCAAAGGTTTTGTAAGTTTCTGAGATGAATACTGACACCTTTGTGCTTTATAAAGAATATTTCCATAAAAAATTGGATGTGAAATACCTGAACGTATTAGAAGTCTGCATGTTGAGCTATATTTACGAATGATGTCTTTATACCGATGATAAAATTTAGTAAATGTTTTGACTAGTTTGTGATATCGAAAACCCTGGTGTAATAATTTTTCAGTAATCCATAAATTTCTCTCGTTAAAATCTAAAACATTGTTACATACACGAGCGAATCGTACAAGTTGAGATATATAAACACCGTAGGATGGTGACAAGGGAACGTCACCATCTAAAAACGGATAATTAACGATAGGAAATGAAAAATCATCCCTTTTATCATAAATTTTAGTATTCAGCTTTCCATTAGTGATATAGATATCAAGATCGAGGAAAGGGCAGTGGTCATTGTTAGTACTAGCTTTATTGAAAGTAAGTTCAACAGGATAAATTTCATTAATATACATACTGAAGTCGTCATTATTGAGAGCCAAAATATCATCCAAATATCTAAAAGTATTATTAAATTTGTTTATCAGATGTTGTTTCGATGGGTCTTTGCTTACTTTTGTCATAAATTGTAACTCATAACAATACAAAAACAGATCCGCAATAAGTGGTGCACAGTTAGTCCCCATTGGAATTCCGATAATCTGACGATATACGGAATCCCCAAAGCGAACAAAAATGTTATCTAGTAAAAATTCAAGGGCATATATAGTATCAAAGCATGTCCAATTAACATAGTTTTTTTGTTTATTGCTACTAAAAAATGACCTAAAAGAGTTTGAACATATATATTCACATTCTGATTTTTTGAATGCCCATTTAATTAGGTGTGTGATTTTTTTCTTAATGAGAATGTGAGGCAATGTGGTATACAGGGTAGAAAAATCAAAACTTTGAACAGATTCAAAATCACCAATATAAGCATGCAATTTATCAAGTACTTCCAACGAGTTCTTGACACTCCAAAAGTAATTTATTCCACTATTTTCGAAGGCCTTATTTGAACAATTTATTATCAGGTTTTTAATTGTACCAAGTGTGCTGGTAAGAAGAATAGACAATTTAATAGTTGAACAATGGATTGAAGACGAAATAAATCTATATTTGTAAGGGGTTTTGTGTAGCTTCGGAAGCCAATACATAGTTGGGACTTTCATTTTATTTGGCTCTGCTTGTAAAGCGGTGGCTAAAAGTTTATGTTTGTTACAGATTTCGTTTTCTGAAAATGGAGTCAGTTGGAATGTTGGTGAATTGGTGATTTCCTTTTTCAGAACCTCAATGTAAAATTTACGTCAAACAATAATAATATTATTAGCAGCTTTATTGGCCGGGACAAAAACAAATTCCTTGGCTAGTTCTTTTAGTTTATGTTTGATACGAGAAATAGGTTTATTGTGGTTATTGTTAGTAGTAAAATGTTCTTTAAAATGTTGAATACGTATATCAACTATCTTCATTACTGAATTAAAAAAAGTGTCCAAAGATTTTTTGTCAGCTTTTTCCCGTTTTATCAATTTCATACAGTAAGTATGGAGTGAGTCGTGGATGATATTACGACACTCAATCCAATTAATAATTGACGGGGGACGATATTTAGGTCCTTTACTGAGGAATGATTTTAACTCTCGGTCTTGAACGATGTTAAGATCTCCTGTTATAACATGGGAAGTGGGTCCATAAATATATTCGGAATTACTGCAATTTTCATAAACTGATCATTTATGCTGGTAACACCAATGACACTATTTAGTATCACTATTGACATTTTTAGTTACTGATGTTATGTTATATAATTTGAGATATTTCAGCCTAAGAACTATTTTTTCATCTTTTTCTTTTGCTCGGTGTTCTTGGCTTTGTATTCAGTATTCAATAAAGGTAAGATTTGAAATGTGATGTCAGTGGTGAAACTTTTGTGTCTTTGAAGTTACTGAAGGGTCAGCGGTGTTACTTTATAAAAATGCGACATATTTTTTTTAATTTTTATTCATAAATGAAGGTGTTTTTAGGTCGTGTACGAAGGATTAGGTATATTATTATCTTTCAATCCTACACAATTCACATACATGTATATTCAGTTTAAGTGTATTTTTTAGAATTTACAACGGCCATAATTAGGACAGCCAACTTTTTTACGACAAAGTATTCTGAAATTTATGTTTGAATAGAATGCACAGCTATATGAATAATGTCAATAAGTCGTAATTTAAACCTAAACAACAAATTGAAACAGTTGTTTGATGTTAAACAATACTATTTAGTACCTAAATGTATGCTTTAAATTGGTAACACCATTGACACGATTCTATCAAAGGATGACTTAAAATTGTTAAAATTGAAGGAACTCTTCATTTTTCCCATTGGTAGATATAAAAAATGCTAGAAGGAGACCTAAATTCTAAATGTACGTAAATGACAGATAACAATACGAACAGACGTAGATGAAGATATACATGAACGTCAATGTCAGTTATCAGTACGAAAAGAATAAAATTTAGAACATCCGTGTCCATCAATGACAGATAAAAATACGAACAGAAGGAGATGAAGATGGAGAGCATGGCAGTGAGTGTCCTGTATTGACATAAATCAGTAGAAACAAAAGAAGATGTAGAGTATGCATGTACGTCAATGACAGATATCAACACGAACAGAAGAAAATATGCATGTGCGTGTACATGTCCGCCAATGACAGATACCAATACGAACATGTGATATACAGCATGTTTGTCCGTCGATATAATAGAATTTCAACTTTATTTTGATTCAGCATAGTATAAAGCAGACAAACATAAGCAGATAAGTTCTAATAAGATTTATACCGAATATGAAAACAAATAATACAAAACATCATGCACATATAAAAACAAACAACAAAATATAGCCAAGCAACAACCAAATTTTCAGATTTTTGACAATCTTATTTAAAACTTATAAATTTATTAAAAACATTTGAACAGATATAGTACTCCTTGGCATGTAGCATGAACCTCTTTGGGCTACCTAACAGTCAGCAACAGTAAAATAAATGTAAGATCATATTTGAATGATTTATTACCTTTACCAGGGAACATCTCATATATTACTGTATCTAAAAGAGTATATTATAAATTAACATTTAAGAAGACTGTTCAAACAAAAAAGAGAAATATTACTTAAAATCGTAAAAGTTTCTAGAGCCATAGTCCTGTTTCTGCTCACCACAAGTATTACAGATACCTATACGAACATATGGAAATGTGCATGTGTGTCCGTCAATGACAGATACTCCGAGAACAGGAGGCGTAGAGCATGTGTGTCCGTCAATAACATATAGCATACGAACAGGAGACGTAGAGCATGTATGTCCGTCAATGACATATATCATACGAAAAGGAGACGTAGAGCATGTGTGCCCGTCAAAGAGATACACCCCACGAACTGCAGACGAAGAGCATGTGTGCCAGTCAAAGACATATACCACACAAAGAGGAGACGTAGAGCATGTGTGCCCGTCAAAGACATATACCACACGAACAGGAGACGTAGAGCATGTGTGCCCGTCAAAGACATATACCCCACGAACAGGAGACGTAGATCATGTGTGTCCGTCAATAACATATATCATACGAACAGGAGACGTAGAGCATGTGTGCCTGTCAAAGACATATACCCCACGAACAGGAGATGTAGATCATGTGTGTCCGTCAATGACATATATCATACGAACAGGAGACGTAGAGCATGTGTGTCCGTCAAAGACATATACCCCACGAACAGGAGACGTAGAGCATGTGTGCCTGTCAAAGACAGATACCAATATGAACAGGAGATGTAGATCATGTGTGTCCGTCAAAGACATGTACTCCACGAACAGGAGACATTGAGCATATGTGTCAGTCAATGACAGATACCAATATGAACAGGAGATGTAGATCATGTGTGTCCGTCAAAGACATGTACTCCACGAACAGGAGACATTGAGCATATGTGTCAGTCAATGACAGATACCAATATGAACAGGAGATGTAGATCATGTGTGTCCGTCAAAGACATGTACTCCACGAACAGGAGACATTGAGCATATGTGTCAGTCAATGACAGATACCAATATGAACAGGATATGTAGATTATGTGTGTCCGTCAAAGACATGTACTCCACGAACAGGAGACATTGAGCATATGTGTCAGTCAATGACAGATACCAATATGAACAGGAGATGTAGATCATGTGTGTCCGTCAAAGACATGTACTCCACGAACAAGAGACATTGAGCATATATATGTGTCAGTCAATAACAGATACCAAAATGAACAGGAGATGTAGATCATGTGTGTCCGTCAATACAGATACTAATATGAACAAAAGGAAATGTAGAGCATGCATGTACGTGAATTGCGTATGCCCCTATGAACAGAAGATGCAAAGAATACATGTATGTCATTGGCATATACCAATACGAAAGAAGATGAAGAGATATATGTACGTCAATGACATATACATTTTTGTACCAATACGAAGTGTAAAAAGAAAATTTTAATTTAAACAGAATCTGCTAACAGATAAAACTCCCTAGCGAAAAAGGGGATAGAAATACATGAAGCCTTTCTCGTAACGAGTGTCCCCTCAACTCTAATGAGCCAAAGTATTGGCTATATATATATATATAAAATGAACAAATTTTTGAATTCCAGCACGATTCAAATGCAATAGGTCAGTTTTGTGAATTAAAGGGTTTACAGGTCTATGATATCTGTCATAGAAATAATTGCAAGCGGACATATAGCTAACCTCCACCCATCCTTTTTGAGAAAAATCAAAAAGTTGGGAATTAAAATCCTAAGCTTACCGGTCAGAAAATTTTAAAATCTACTGGTCTAGGTAAAATGGAAGATAAAATAATTCTACAGGAGGCGTTTACACTCCTAATTTCCTGAATAACTCCAAGGAAAATTCAAAACAGAAAGTCCTTCAATAACATTTAATGACAAAATAAAAAGCTCAAACACACTAAACGAATTGAAAACAACTATCAAATTCATGACTTGTAAAACAGAAGTAGAGATACATGCATGCTTAATGGCGTGAACCAATATGGAAAGGAGTTAAAAGATACATGTACGCCAATAACACATATCAATACGAATAGGAGATGCAGAGGGATATATATGTCACTCAATCATTCGTCTAAAAACGTCCTCAATGTGACACGCGGCTGATATTTTACGATTTCAATTTACAGAAAGCATTTCTACAACAATTTTCTATTTTAATTCTTTTTCAGAGCAACTATTTGTCTAAAACTACTTGGTTATTTCAATACTTTTGAAGAAGGTAATTGTCGTCATAAATATATAATAAATGACACAAGGAAAAATAGCAATGACTGCAACATTTGATAATGCCCTCGTCGTGTATCCGTCAATACTACTGTCCCTTGGGCAGTCAATACATCACAATAATTCCCTTTTCATTAAGAACTTTTATGTAATAAATTTGTCCATCATGACTTTTATTCTCTTCCTGACGTAATTTCAAAAAGTTAAATCACTGAAGCTTTGGTTTCCGGCACCTGAAACTTTTACAATCTATGCACAAGAAATTGATATCAATAAAATCAAAGAGCAAAACACTTAAGAATAACTATTTGTGTCATTGACTTATGTGGGTGAAATGCCGACGTATACTTAAATCCATTATTTTACACCTTAAGGTGGTACCTAACACTACAGGGAGATAACTCTGTAAAATCAGCTAAACGTTTTAATGACGTTGTGTTGTTAAGGGAATATTAAGCTTCTCAATGATCAAAATTGGTGTTTGTCAAATTGCTATATAACCAGTGTAATTTTTCTGATCAAACGGTTGGTTTAACTTTTTTAAAATTCTTATATTTTTGTCAAAGGGTCAAAGTAAATACTGTGTCAAAATTTTAAGAAAATTAAACGAGCCAAATAAATTTTAGTGAAAGTGTTAGGTACCACCTTAAATTGCAATTATTTTTATTATTCTCTCTCTATATATATATGTATATGAATTCAAGTCATACGATCAGTTTTACTATAAAACACTTGTACATAGACTTTCTCTCTAAGGAAAATCATTTATGTATTACCTCAAACTTCAAATATTTACTGCTGGCTATTGTCATTACGTAGTCGTACTAAAATATATGTATATATAAAAATAATCTCGCTCCATCTTCTCACTTATTATACACAACTAAATACGCAAAAAAATAAAACCTTGATACATAACTCGTAGGTAAAAGATTGTAGCATAAACATGTACTCATTAGAATTGAACACTCCTTTTAAAATGTTCTAGGGGTTTAAAATCGTGAATCGTGCACAAAACTTTATGATGTTCGGAATCAAACGCGTCAAACAAAATGTGCATCGGTCAGCACTTTTACACACAATACAAATACAAAACGATGAAGACACTAACCGTGATCACTAATATAAAAAAAGTTTAAAATGATTCAAATTAAGTTACCTTTCAAATTATTTATTATACCATTTTACTTCTAGAAATATAGCTCACGCACACGCCATCACCTTAACCACAAGCAATTTAATATTTTCGTTATACTTTTATATGGAGATTAATGGTCCCTATTGGGAAACTACTCGTTACATTTTCATGTCCCATTTATGGGCATTATGTTTTCTGGTCTGTGCATCCGTTCGTTCGTCTGTTCGTCCGTTCGTCCCGCTCCAGGTTAAGAGTTTTGGTCGAGGTAGATTTTGATGAAGTTGAAGTCCAATCTACTTGAAACTTAGTAAACATGTTCCCTATGATATGATTTTTCTAATTTTAATGCCGAATTAGAAAATTTATCCCATTTTCACGGTCCACTGAACATAGAAAATGATAGTGCGGATGTGGCATCTGTGTACTTGGAACACATTCTTGTTTTTTATTCTATCGGTATGTTTTGCTGGTGTAAAACTTATGTTTTTGTTTTCGTGCATTCGCGATCGAGAACGCGTAAATTGGTATTATTTTTAAATATTTACTACGTACTGTTTCTCTTAATTTTGATTCCCGTATGTTTAGTTCAATTGAACAAAAAAGTTTAAAAACTATATTATATATATGTTATAAGACTTGACAAAAGGGATCAATCATTTCCAAGATTAAATAAAAAAAAAATATGACTACATTATATCATTTTGTGACATATAAAAGAGCAACCTTCAGCCTGTCGTTTTGTAGCATTTTGTAGCATGTTGTCATGGCAACAGCATTTCAGTCACTTCATTAAAAAATTGACTTTCAGTTTGACTTTTCAATAATGTGGCATTGAACATTACAAAAGAGACATAATTGTCTAAAGGAGTCATCGTGTGCTGTAAAATTGGAGCCATTAATGTTATTTTATACGAATACACATTAAGGTAGCAAACCAATGAATATTCCATTGAAAGTTTATGACTTTTCATATAATATACTATATTTTTTCAAAATATTATTTCAAATTGTCCTGCTTTTTTCATACCAGACATAAAAAGAATTAAAGACCTGATGAACACAATTGAAGGACTCTCGTGAAACTACTGATTGATAGAAATTGATTATCAGTTACATACAATAATTAAAATGTCTTAAAATTCATAACCAAAAAATATGTAGTGTCTCATATAACTGGACGCAGAAATTAAAAGATAATGGAATTTTCTTCGAATTTATTTTCATTTATGGATGAGTTTGTTTTTTCAAGGCATTTTAGTTTTAGATTTTTGAAGAAAATAAATACGAATATATATATAGCAATTGTCTCGATCAACATCAAAATGAAATCAAACCCGGAGGTCGCAGGCCATTATTGATTCATATTTGTACTTTTATAACAAGCCGTTATCTTATATTAAGATTTTAGTTTGAAACAAAACAACAATAAACTAGCTGAAAGGGGAAAACTTACAGAGGATAATTCAAGATTGAGGAAGTCTTTCTCATACAGCTTATAACTGAAACACTGATTATAAAGCTATTTATAGAAGTAAATGAACTGGTCGTCAAAACTGTCTACTGTAGCAGTTCATGCAGTGTTTTTGTTGCTCCGTTGTTTTCCTCTCTTACTTGATGTGTGTCCCTCAGTTTTGGTTTGTGACTTGGACTTGTTTCAGTTATCGAGTTATGACTATTGAACAGTGGTACATGTATACTACTATTGCCTTTATTTCTCAATGGACTTAAAAGCAATTATTAAAAATGTTTCTTTTGTCTCGCTGAAAAATATGTTTAAGGTATTGCACATATTTGTATGTTTTTGTACTGCTTATGGCGTTGAAATTATTTATGAAGTGTATCATGGCATTATGTCTCATAAGCAGGTTAAGAGCTCTGTGTAACCATGGTAACTGGAAGGATTCTGTTATACGATATAATTTGTCATTCATTTCGTAATTAGTTAAAGATACCCTTAATTAAGAAGTAATCTGATTTTTATGACAAAAGTCACAATGTACTGGTTTTATTTTTACATAATGTGTAAAAAAAACGTTAAAGTGGTATGATTGTTAAAAAGACAACTATCTGCAAATGTCAAAATGAAGTGGATGCAAGCTATTACCGTACGGCCTTTAACAATGAGAAAAAACCTATAAAGTCCGTTTAGTCGGATAATATAAAAAAAAATAATAATATTTGAAACAATTCAATTAAGTTATAACGGCCTATTTTATACGAATTTATAATAACATTAGATGTATGTTTCATTATGATACTTTATACTGATTGGCAAACTGCACATCACGTCTTATTCCGTAAGCAATTACATTGCTCAATAAAACTTTTCATTCATGATAACACGTGGTCTCACAATAAAGTGCACAGGTGAATTAAATAAAACAATAATAAAATTCGTGTTTTCATGATCATTGCTTAAAAAAATGTACCCGCTTCATACAAAATGTACTTTGGCCAACACTTTTACATCCCAATGAAGTTACAAAAAGAAACATTCAATTCTTAAAAGTTTGATAGAATTGAACAAACGACAACCACAGAACTATAAGCTCCTGACTTTGGGCAGGCACATATAGATATAATGTAAATATAAGAAGATGTGGTATGAGTGCCAATGAGACAACTCTCCATCCAAGTAGAGGAATGGCTGAAATTTCAAAAAGACAAGTTTTTTAATAACCCAGTCATAATTCCATGTGCCTCTGCCATGTCAGGAACCTTGTCAGCACCAGCATTATCCTATGTAATAATTATCTTAAATTAAGATATCATTGTTTTTTAGTATTAGTTGGAAATGGCAGATTTCCCCTGTTATTAAATGTACTATACTTTCAACAATTTGGAGCTTGGTATAATGTAGTGCCATTTTTCTATTGTTATATACTGTATATATCTTCCTGTAAAATCATTCCACCTAAACTATATTTCTAGCCTGTCAGCACTGAGGTTGCATATTCAACCCGCACGGGACAGGTATGTGTTTGTGACTCAAAATCTTACTTGACTAGGATAGTAAGTTTACCTACTGAAGGTCGGATACTATCTCGGATATTGGGTATTCTCCACCAAAAAGAACGTGCCGTCATGAAGTAGTCAATCATTATAGTTCTAAAAGTGGTGTTGAACTCCAATCAACGAATCCACACAAAGTGGCATACACTACATGCATTTATTGCTATTGATAATTGTTTAATTCTGTTTCTTCTTAAATTGTGCTAGAATGGTTCTTGTGTATAATAAAAGGGTACCACATTCCATGTTTTACATGTTTTTTTTTTACATGAAATAATAATAAAAAAACAATTCATTGATTTACCTTCGATAAATTGTTGGTTTTCTTAAGAATGTTTTCTTATTTACCTTAATTTTAAAAATGTTCAAAGTGAGCATGCGTCCATCAAAATTGCAACTTGGTTGCCTGTTCAGTATTCCACTTTATGTCGTTACATGCATATGGCAGTGTATAACAAATAAGTACCCACATTAAGGTACCATAAATTTTACTAACGATTAAACAATTGAGGTGGCTGTCGTGTGAAATAAGTTAGATAAAAAGGCTTCATCTTCAGGACATATTTTTGCACGATAATATTACTAATTCTGTTTAAAGTGTTGTTTTATGTAAGAAAACCAGACATGTATTTGTAAATAAATAATGATAAAACGAACTATAAACCTTTTTTGTTTCATGTACTTTCGATAACGCTAGGAAACCTTTCTAAATGTTTTATGTATTACTGTATACCAATTTGTATACCGCCTTGAAGTAATATTGGAGTGCATCATGTCTTATAATCATGTTATAGTTACGTGTTACGAAAATATTCTCCGTTTAAGAGTAATAAACAATAATTATGTCATGGAATATAAATGTAATTTAGAATACAATCTTTAATATCTATTAGAGATCTGCATTGCATTGTAACAGCAACTTGTCATCTAATTTTTACAGACTGTGGATGTTCTTGTGAAAACCAATGCATCTTTATTAAGTAGAAAAATAGACTGAGTAACTGAAGTTTAGCAACATAGTTTTTAATAAAAAGTAGACTCTGGCTGGCTATAAAGTTGGCTCCAAGTTTTCAAATTGGCGACAAAATATAGCAGCTGGCGATTTTTCAAGCTCCAATTAATGTTAAGCCCCAGCAGCCCTTGTACATTGTATCTACTATATGTAACGAAATATGTATAGGCAAGTATACATTATTTATTATGTTCAATGTGACAAAAATGTTAATGTAAAGGTATAAGTATACATGTAACTGTTTTACGTGACAACTAATGTCGATGTAACGGGTGGTACAAGTATCTTGGTATTATGAGTTTCGTGCTATTTAGAATACAAAATAACGTAATTTCCATTGAAAATGCATGCATAGTACGAATTCATATGTCGCACGAAAATATAAACATTTATTTTTTTAAATATGAAATTAAAAAATATTTATCGCGTACTTTATTCACTCAGTATACATAACTTAAATAATGATGTTGCATGCATTACATCGTTGCTGACTATTAAAGATGTATTTCTTATGATTTATCATTATTTTATAACAGAATTGATTTGTATGGCTTACAATGTTATTTAGAGATTTCAAATTACCTTGAAGAAAGAAACTTTAGTTTTTATACAAAAAAATAATTAGTTACACACCTAACTACCATTTTTAAAGATATTAGTCGCCTTTAGATTGAACAAATACATCATTTTCATTTGGGTTTTTAAGCACGGTCTAGAACAACACGTATAACAACATGCAACAAGTTGAATGGTCTCATGCACAAAACCGTATAAATCGTATAAACAGACCAACAATAACATCGGTTTTCATCTTTGCTTGTAAGATGGATGGTTCTTAAATAAGTGCTTTTGTTTTGATTGATAGATTATATGGTGCATAATGCACTTTCAGCTCTATTGTGATATTCCGTTGCGGTCAGTTTGTTTCGGTGGTGGACGCTGGAGTGCTCAGAGAGAACCACTGACCTTCGATAGGAAAAATGTAAAGACCAGTAGATAAAGATTTGAGTCGAGCTCACCTTCCTTGAAAGATGAATACGAGTTTATGTCAAATTTATGCTTTTCCGAAATTATCCATCAACTGATTATAAAATTGAGAATGGAAATGGGGAATGTGCCTAAGAGACAACAACCCGACCATAGAAAAAACAACAGCAGAAGGTCACCAACAGGTCTTCAATGTAGCGAGAAATTCCCGCACCCGGAGGCGTCCTTCAACTGACCCCTAAACAAATATATACTAGTTCAGTGATAATGAACGCCATACTAATTTCCAAATTGTTCACAAGAAACTAAAATTAAAATAATACAAGACTAACAAAGGCCAGAGGCTCCTGACTTGGGACAGGCGCAACAATGCGGCGGGGTTAAACATGTTTGTGAGATCTCAACCCTCCCCCTATACCTCTAACCAATGTAGTAAAGTAAACGCATAATAATACGCACATTAAAATTCAGTTCAAGTGAAATCCGAGTCTGATGTCAGAAGATGTAACCAAAGAAAATAAACAAAATGACAATAATACATAAATAACAACAGACTACTAGCAGTTAACTGACATGCCAGCTCCAGACTTCAATTAAACTGACTGAAAGATTATGATTTCATCATATGAACATCAGGCACAATCCTTCCCGGTAGGGGTTTAGTATCATACCATCATAACATATATGAGAAGAACATAACCCGTGTCATGCCAACAACTGGTTTTTGAATAAATGTGTTTAGTTCCGATGCAAAGACCCTATAAGTGAATCAACATTAACGCCAAAATATGCAATCTTTAATGACCTGACAACAGTATCGTAACTATATCCCTTCTTAATAAGTCTATTCAAAGGTTTTGTTAGTTTTTGAGGTGAATACTGACACCTTTGTGCTTTATAAAGAATATTTCCATAAAAAATTGGATGTGAAATACCTGAACGTATAAGAAGTCTGCATGTTGAGCTATATTTACGAATAATGTCCTTATACCGATGATTATGTCTGTTACTGTTGTCTACCTTTACGCTATCTTTGTTTTTTTCTTCTATTAAGCAAAAAGGAACAAGTTGTATTAATTTAATTGCCTCATTTGACCCAAATTTGTTTTATTATTAAAATTTGCACAGTTTAAAATTTAAAGAGACACATAGTTCTGAGGAAGCCTTTACAAATTTAATAATAAAAATAATTTCGTCTTTTTTATGTTTCTTTTTTTCTTATTTGTTTTCGTATTTATCTTTCGATTTGTTGTGTTATTTCCTATTATTTATTGGTATATCATTATGATTTGACAATGATGAAACTTTACACCATGTGCCCACAATTATCTTACAAGGATAAGACAACCTTTTTACTCTCTGTTCTGGTTATCATTATGTCAGCTGATAAAATTGCGGCTTTCAAATTTTGGATGGTGTTAGTCATTACGACAAAAGTAGAGGATCAAGAAATGTCTTTAAGATTGAAAGAATTTGCAGGTCTTTATAAGCGTTGTCTTTAAGTTGGGCATCAGCTGTTTCTTTGTACATAATACATGTATAATTGAGCTGTGAAGAAGTATAGGAAGGTTTTAAATAATAGGCAGTTGTGACTGTATTGAAGCGATTAACTGGAATTGTTCTTAAATTGCAAGAAATCAAAATTATAGAATTATAGAGTTTCAACAAATTTTAGCAGAAAAATGTTGGTGCAATTTAAACAAATTTATGACTTGATTTACTGATGTTTTTGTGCTTCGTTTGATTGACTATTTTAATAAAAAAAAAAAAAAACCATGTCCACATCTTCTCTCATCTTCTGTGTTTCTAAGAAAAGGAAATCGTATTCTTTAGTATATGTTATAGTTATTGACCAAGCAAGTCGGTATATAGAATTTAATCTGCACAGCTCAGGTGACCCTTATTAACCCGAACGACGTAGGAGTTCGGGTTAAAGGGTCATCCTGAGCGCGTGCAGATTAAATTCTATATACCGATTTGATTGGCCAATAACTGTTTTAACACATGACGTCATTAATTTACGTGAACGTTTTAGATGTGGACGATGTTCCGCAATCCACGGATCTTAGGAAAGTTTATTGTAGGGTAAAGAAAGGGGGAAATACGACTTTCATTGGTAAGTTTCAAATTGATAACTTTTTGGGGGGGTTTAGACTTATTGTAAAATTGCGATTCAATGGTCGATTTTTATGCCCCACCTACGATAGTAGAGGGGCATTATGTTTTCTGGTCTGTGTGTCCGTTCGTCCGTCCGTCTGTCCGTCTGTCCGTCCGTCTGTCCGTCTGTCCGTCCGTCTGTTCGTTCGTCCGTCCGTTCGTTCGTCCGTCTGTCCCGCTTCAGGTTAAAGTTTTTGGTCAAGGTAGTTTTTGATGAAGTTGAAGTCCAATCAACTTGAAACTTAGTATACATGTGCCCTATGATATGATCTGTCTAATTTAAATGCCAAATTAGAGTTTTGACCCCAATTTTACGGTTCACTGAACATAGAAATTGATAGTGCAAATTTCAGGTTAAAGTTTTTGGTCAAGGTAGTTTTTGATAAAGTAGAAGTCCAATCAACTTGAAACTTAGTATATATGTTCCCTTTGATAAATAAATAAATCATTCTAATTTTAATGCCAAATTAGAGAATTTATTCCAATTTCACGGTCCACTAAACATAGAAAATGATAGTGCGAGTGGGGCATCCGTGTACTGTGGACACATTCTTGTTTTTTAATGTTTCTGTTAAATCTATTCCCATTCTTATTTAATAAGTGACGTTTAAGACTTTGACAAATTGAGTACTTTCAAATCGTTGTGTGAAAAAAAAAATCATAACCGGAAGGGTTATTGAGTTTAGATTAATTGCTTTTGAATTTCTTTCCATCAATGATATGCTTTAATAGAGAAAGATAAACCGAGGAAGATGTTAGTTATATAACCTTAATTTTTAATGTTGAATAAACAGAAAATACGTTTCTCTTTCCAATGTTTTACTCCCCCCTTCCCCAAATTTCTTTGTATCTACTGTACTAATTTTTAAGACACGTCCATCTAAATGAAGTCTGATTGATCTCCCTGTTTTCAAACAAACTTAAATACGATCCTCTTTAAATTCGATCCAAAAATATGGGGAATAGATATTCAAAAAGTCGTTATAAATTCCATTGAGTCTAAAACTAATCCAAATCAGATTTCTTTTATTCGGATATTCTTATATACATTTCTTTTTTGGCGGAAATTACCAAAAAATGTTTTAACTATCTTTCTGAATTTAAAACACTGATTTAAGATTTATGTTGTACGCAAAATATAATAAAACATTTTATGTTCAAGCTAAGATGTAAAAAAAAGAATGAGAAACCTTTCTTTTTTCCTATTTTGAAACTACGATGTTTGTACAAAGTTCAATTGTGTCGTAATTTCAAGGCAGATGGCGGATTCGGGATGGGGACGAACATGTCGTTCACCCTAGGATTGGACAAAGTCTCGTGTTTTGCCTTGAAATCGTCAATATTGTTTTTAGTCTCGCTACACTCGGTGATATATTTTTTTTTTAATTTGATAGAATAACGCCCCTTTCAAAATCTAGGAACCGCCCCTAAAGGTAAAAATAGATTTGAACTGTGCAGTATATCTGAGGTAGTTAATGCACACCTTTGCTGTGCATTATCCAGATTATAGCACAGCAAAAACAAAGAGATTTTACCAATGTCATGTGTTAAATTTTTGTTATAAATATTGAAGTAATTGACACATATAAGGAAATATCTGCGACGTTCACAAACATATGTTAGGTCAAAAGACATAACACCTACTAATCAACAGAGAACTTTTAGGTTAAAGTACATAAAAACTTGAACTTGAGTTAATTATACCCTGATGTAAGTCACTGTGGACTAATTAACTTGTGATCCTTTCACCCGAGTATCTGTTTCATGTATATAATTTACTTGTCTCCTGTTGTCAGGATACACTGTATTGTATGTATTACTAAGATTCGTACGGAATTTGCTTTTAAGTTGCCGTGGTTATTTGCATGTGAACAAATATGAAAAAAAACTATATAACTATAACCACTTTTTTGTAAAGGATGAAAATGACACTACATAAATTTGGGGCGTCTTTAGCGGTTTTCATTCTTAACCTTCGTCAGCAACACAAGTAATTGAAAGACAATGTTTAATAGATACCCGAATAAGCGAAGAGCCATGTGACTCGTCCGACTCAAACAGAATACTGAGTCTAGTTCGATGACATTTGTTGCTAATAGTTATCAAAGGTAACAGGATTATAATTAAGTACGCCAGACGCGCATTTCGTCTACATAATACTCATCAGTGACGCTCATATCAAAATATTTATAAAGCCAAAAAAGTACAAAGTTGAAGAGCATTGAGTATCCAAAATTCCAAAAAGTTGTGCCAAATACGGCTAAGGTAATCTATGCCTTGGATAAAAAAATCCTTAGTTCTTCGTAAAATTCAAAGTTTTGTACACATGAAATTTATAAAAAATGACAGACTTTGCACGAGTAAATAGGACTAAATATTCACCAGCAGTGTAATCAACACGTACTCGACTTGCTCGAATAAAAAAAAAAAAAAAAAAAAAAAAAAAAAATAAAAACACTCTTTACATTTGTTGCGTCCGCAGCGTAATGCTTGATTTACCCTCATCAAGAAAGTTGAATGTTCAAACACTGTTCAACATGTGTTGTCATAAATGGAAAAATACCTGAATGCGCGAACATCCAAACGAAGTGATGTCTTCTCCAATTTGATTATTTGATTTGTCACTAATATATGGAGCTACGAACACGATATCGCGTTGATTATATGATTTCATCAATTTAAGATAAAATGAAGTGGGGGAGTTTGTTTCTTTAAATTTGAATTTTGATTTCCTAATGGATTTCTCAAGACATAACACGCACGAATATTTTTCTGAACTTTTGGGAAAACATGAAGTTCATTCAACCTGCAAAAGCCGAGTTTACATACACGAAGGTCGTATTTAATACTATGAAGAAATAAGATCAATACAAATATTTAATGTTCTAAGACAATATTAAAAAATTTAAACAAAATCGTTAACGTCACATTACTCCCAAGGCTAATGTCTAGTAACAAACTGAAGCGAAAATCAAATATTTCAAAGTATGTTCATTGTAATTAACATCGTCACAAACTCAAAGGTCTTTTGTGTCATCGATGGACTTATAGATGTTATTACGCAATTGATCAGCGATGCATCAAAACTGATACTTTTATGTAAAGACAGAAAACTGTTAAAAAGACAATGGATCGATCATGTGTTGTTTAAGTAGGCCAGTTTATTTGATTTTCAGTTATCTCGAGTATAAAGCCAGTTTATACTTCGAATATGAAATAAATATAAAATATACATAAGAATACCCTTATAAAGCTGCTAAATCAGTTTGTTGTTGAATATACTGCATTAGATGCACATTTCGACAATTAATGTGCCTTCAGTGATGTTCGATGCGAATATATTTGAAAATACAAAATTTAATACAATTTATTAAAATGAAAGACATTGTATTTGGTAATTTGGTTTTAATAACATTAACGGTACCAATTTTTCTGCACCAGATGCGCATTTCGACAATACATGTCTCTTCAGTGATGCTCGTGGTCAAAATATGTAAAATCCAAAGCTTATATAAAAGATGAAGAGCTATAATCCAAAAGTTCCAAAAAGTATAGCCAAATCCGTGAAAGGAATCAGAGCTTTGTAAAATGCCTTCGCAACTTCAAAGTAATAAGAAAAAAAAACCATTTGAGTAAACATATGGAAGGATTAAAAATCACCAATAATTAGTTTAATTGTTTAAAAACGTAACCTCAAACGAAACAGAAATAATACTACAACAAATTAAAACAGCTCTACACAACGACAGACACCAAATTTGACAAAATAAATTCGAAGCTGCGGTATATCAACAACAAAGGATGACAAGGTAATCTCGAATACATACAATGTACTAAGACTGTACAACAAAAACAATCCATTGAACTGCATTATTAACTGTAGTCTGCAATATCTTAAAAGACAATATGTCCTGAAAGTTTCAACGTTTCATTTATCGTCCGGAACCGCGACCAAGTGCGCTCAGTATCTTCACCACGAATATTTAAATGAGGTTGAAGTATAACCAATAGTTCATCCCAATGTTTATTTTAATTATAGATTTTGATAAATATGAAACAAACTGACAGCTAATAGCGAAAGATTATTTCAACATTGCACATAAAAAATCTATGAGACAGCCTGCCTGTCTGCTGGATTCCTAACTATTTTACAAATACATAATTTTTGTAATAATACGTTGCGGGTTCCGTTTCTCAGTTTTAGTTTTTAGTTTTATTTTCAGTTTTAATTTCTGCACTTATAAATATTCCCTCTTTAGTTGTAAAAGGGCATACGGGTATGGATATTTTGCCACTAGGTAATCGTATAAAGTGAACAATTGTATTCTAGCTTAAGATGGTACACAACACCTTGACTAAAATCAACTTGGATCGTTTAATTTTCATATTATTTTGACAAAATATCAACTTGAAACACACTTCTTCAGAAAAATTACATTGGCTATATAGCAGTTTTACATAGTACACTAATTTTGCTAATAATCACCTTAAACATATGTTTTTGAAACGTTTAGCTGATTTTACAGAGTTATCTCCCTGTAGTGTTAGGTACCACCTTAAAGGTTATAGCAAATACAATACTCCTCTGTATGAATTGATGACATAAGATTAAACGTTTCAATTTGGTATGTCATTATTCAATACGCTTGGCTTGAGTATTTGCCATCTTATCACCAATATCATAGTTGGATGTGGCTAGATTATATTCATGCTAATTCCTTCTACATAATTATATTTGTCAACTATTTGATTTATGAATTAAAACGCTCTTTAAAGTACAATATGTAATCGGCGTGGACTATATAGGAAATCAATTTATTGTTTTATTCAAATCTAGTTAAAGTGTTAGAAGAGAATGATGTGCGTAAATGAAATATTTATAGATTATCGCTATTTTGTGCATTTTTCTTTTGATCTTTTTTTGTGATAATTTTCATATCATGCTTCTCGCTTGAGATGGAAAAATTATCGCTAGAAACTAAGGACACGCGGCGTTGCTAACGAAATTGACATGAAATTGACAACGTCGTCATAGGTAAAATAGCGATAAACAGATTATCATTGGTCATCTCAACTCGATTGCTTTTCTCACTTTCGCTGTACCAGCTCAAGCGAGAAAATCAATCTCGTTGAGATGATCAACGATAATCTATAATTATCGGTGATCATCTCAACGAGATTGATTTTCTCGCTTGATCCGGGACGGCGAAAGCGAGAAAGGCAATCGAGTTGAGATGAACAATGATAATCTTTTTATCGCTATTTTACCTTTGACGACGTTGTCAATTTCATGTCAATTTCATGTCAATTTCGTTAGCAACGCCACGTGCATGGCTTAGTTTCTAGCGATAATTTTCCATCTCAAGCGAGTAGCATGATATGAAAATTATCACAAAAAAAGATCAAAGGAAAAAGGCACAAAATAGCGATTAATATTTTTATTACATCATAAATATAAGAATTATTTTCACCACTTTATCTAAAGGAATAAACTCAACTTATAGATAGCATGATAAAAAGTGTATACTTCTGACGCGCGTTTTGTCTACACAATATTACTCACTGACGCTCGAATTAAAAAAGTAAAAATGACTGAGTAAACTACAATGTCGATGATCACGGAGGAACCAAAATTACCTCAAATTGTATGGTACTCACAGCACGTGTTACGATATTGGCCGAACAATTATCTCTAAGAAATTTCAAAAACGAAATCCGTTTATTTTCTTAATTGAATCATTTTACGTAGGCGATTTCTGGCCGGGAACCGTAGGTAATTTTGTTGTCTTATGTGTAGTGTTTCCTAAACTGTTGTTTATTTATGGTTCGAAAACCTCAGCAGTGTTTCCTTACATTTTGAAGATATTTCGATGACTAAGTAGTGTTTTCATACTACCTGTTCCCAATTTAAAAAAAAAAATTGTAATGTTTTCATTTTTCTTGCTTATGTTTTGACAACTTCTTTAATTAGTGTTTTATGCTACTTGCAAATGTTTTGGAATGGTCATATGTTTGCTTTATAAATTATTGATTGTTTCAAACTACACCCGTTCAGTAGGTGCATTAAACAATAACAGATATGATGGTTACATTCCCGATTCAATGTGTTATGCCTTGCTTTATGTAACAAAGCCTGTATAAGATCTCCATAATAAATGCCAGGCTTTGATTTTGTTCGCAAGATGCGCAATTCGCATAAAAACCTCATTACAAATGTCAGGCTTAAATTTGTATACGCCGAATTCGCAACAAGTGAAGCTCGAATAACCAAAAATATGTACAAATATAACACCTTTATATTGTGTAAAACAGTCACTGTTGAAATAAAATTTATTCAGTGGCTCAACAAAGTGACAAGGAAGACACGAAATAACGTTTTACAATCACAAATTACCAATTGGTTGACCTAAACAATTTGTCACAGTGGCGGATCCAGCCATTTTAAAAAGGGGGGTTCCCAACCCAGAGTAAATGGGGGGGGGGGGGGGTCCAACTATATGCTCCCATTCAAATGCATGATCGGCAAAAAAAAGGGGGGTTCCAACCCCCGGAACCCCCATCCCCCCCCCCCCCCCCTGGATCCGCCACTGTGTCAGTGTCATAATTTACATCCAGACCGGTTCGCGCCGTCACAGGGTACGTTTTTGTACTCTCAGCCAAAGTATCAAAAGTTTGAATATTACATTATAAGTAAAATTGATGATCAGAGGAAAAAAGCAAACCGACAAGACATCAATTTACTTATTAATACGTTAGTTTTATCTTTATAATCAATTTATGAGGTCATTAATCTACTGTTGCCGATATTCTATTAATAGTAAAATTAATAGTTCTATGATTTTCCTTATACTTATTCATCAAGTGATTTGAGTACTTCAAGCATCTATAACGACCAATATATCTAAAATTAGAAGAGAAAACGTCCGAATTAATGATTGAAAAGTACAACCTTTAATAATCGTAAATTCTTTTCTATTTTAAAACATCCGTGATGAAAGTGTCATTTTCTTCAATTTGAAAGAGTTATGTCCTAACTTCATTGATAATGTGTTAAATTACTATTTTCTATAATAGATTTAGACGAAGAACATGTTTGCGCTAATAATGATAGACCATATAAAAGTTCTTTGAAAATACAATGATAACACATACTTGAAGAAACTATCTTATTTTCCTGTTCAGCTTTTAATTTTTATTCTGGTATTCAATTACTGCAAAACTTGAAAATATTTGAATACATTCGCGTTGTTTGGTACAACAAAACTAACTGATGTATCCCGTAACCTAGATGTTATGGTCTTATCATCCGAAATATCTGAATTTCTAATGCTTCGTCATCGTTGAAGTGACAATAATGGTATAATAATCATACTTCTAAAGTTGTTGACCTTTCTTTGTTGACAGAAACCATCTGAGGTCTGTCTTCAACAGAGCTATACTCCCAATGTCCCTTTTCTACGCTCAAAATTAAAAAAAAACAAGATTGTAAAGAAAAATGCATTTGTAGTAAAAAAAAATACCATTCATATACTGATATAGAACGTGGTTACATTAGTCTTATTTTGTTATGACGTCTGACGCTCTGATTTGGGGATTGGTTCATGCCATGACAACAAGTCTCCAAATCAGTTCATCAGACTAGTTTGAATGTAATCATACCTTTAAGGCAACATTCGTAAAGGCTAAATTCCTAAATGGAACCACTTTGTAATAATGTCATGACATCTCATTTTGAAAACCACGGACAAACTTGGAAATTGCATCAGGTTTAACAAAACAAAAAAGCAACAAAATTATCTACAGTTTAGATCACATTTTAAAATAAACATACACTTATTATACAAGACATATTGTTTGTATGTTAGTTAATCCAACAATCACATTTAGCATTTACTTTTCGGAAACATCTCGTAGACTTGTATTTATAAATACCATATCAGTAATCACATTTAGATGGTGCCACATTAAACTAGAGGCTCTAAAGAGCCTGTGTCGCTCACCTTGGTCTATGTGACTATTAAACAAAGGAAGCAGATGGATTCATGACAAAATTGTATTTTGGTGATGGTGATGTGTTTGTACATCTTACTTTACTGAACATCCTTGCAGCTTACAATTATCTCTATCTATAATGAAGTTGGCCCAGTAGTTTCAGTGGAAAATGTTAGTAAAAATTTACAAATTTTATAAAAATTGTTGAAAATTGACTATAAAGGACAATAACTCCTTAGGGGGTCAATTGACCATTTCGGTCATGTTGACTTATTTGTAAATCTTACTTTGCTGAACATTATTGCTGTTTACAGTTTATTTCTATCTATAATAATTTTCAAGATAATAACCAAAAACAGTAAAATTTCCTTAAAATTACCAATTCAGGGGCAAAAACCCAACAACGGGTTGTCCGATTTATCTGAAAATTTCAGGGCAGATAGATCTTGACCTGATAAACAATTTATCCACCTGTCAGATTTGCTCTAAAGGCTTTGGTTTTTGAGTTATAAGCCAAAAACTGCATTTTACCCCTATCTTCTATTTTTAGCCATGGCGGCCATCTTGGTTGGATGGCCGGGTCATCGGACACATTTTTTGAAATAGATACCCAAAAGATGATTGTGGATAAGTTTGAATTAATTTGGCCCAGTAGTTTCAGAGGAGACGATTTTTGTAAAAGATTACTAAGATTTACGAAAAATGGTTAAAAATTGACTATAAAGGGCAATAACTCCTATATGGGTCAACTGACCATTTCGGTCATGTTGACTTATTTGTAAATCTTACTTTGCTGAACATTATTGCTGTTTACAGTTTATTTCTATCTTTAATAATTTTCAAGATAATAACCAAAAACAGTAAAATTTCCTTAAAATTACCAATTCAGGGGCAGCAACCCAACAACAGGTTGTCAGATTCATCTGAAAATTTCAGGGTAGATAGATCTTGACCTGATAAACAATTTTCAAATAGTCAGATTTGCTCTTAATGCTTTGGTTTTTAAGTTATAAGCCAAAAACTGCATTTTACCCCTATGTTCTATTTTTAGCCATGGCGGCCATCTTGGTTGGTTGGCCGGGTCCCTGGACACATTTTTTAAACTAGATACCCCAAAGATAATTGTGGCCAAGTTTGGATAAGTTTGGCCCAGTGGTTTCAGAGGAGAAAATTTTTGTAAAAGATTACTAAGATTTACGAAAAATGGTTAAAAATTGACTATAAAGGGCAATAACTCCTATATGGGTCAACTGACCATTTCGGTCATGTTGACTTATTTGTAGATCTTACTTTGCTGAACATTATTGCTGTTTACAGTTTATCTCTATCTATAATAATATTCAAGATAATAACCATATAACGGCAAAATTTCCTTAAAATTGCCAATTCAGGGGCAGCAACCCAACAACCGGTTGTCCGATTCGTCTGAAAATTTTAGAGCAGATAGATCTTGACTTAATAAACAATTTAACCCCATGTCAGATTTGCTCTAAATGCTTCGGTTTCAGAGTTATAAGCCAAAAACTGCATTTGACCCCTATGTTCTATTTTTAGCCATGGCGGCCATCTTGGTTGGTTGGCCGGGTAACCGAACACATTTTTTAAAATAGATACCCCAATGATGATTGTGGCCAAGTTTGGTTAAATTTGGCCCAGTAGTTTCAGAGGAGAAGATTTTTGTAAAAGTTAACGACGACGGACGACGGACGACGGACGACGCCGGACGACGGACGCCGGACGCCAAGTGATGAGAAAAGCTCACTTGGCCCTTCGGGCCAGGTGAGCTAAAAAGGGACAAAAGATACCAAAGGGACAGTCAAACTCATAAATCTAAAACAAACTGACAACGCCATGGCTAAAAATGAAAAAGACAAACAGAAAAACAATAGTACACATGACACAACATAGAAAACTAAAGAATAAACAACACGAACCCCACTAAAAACTAGGGGTGATCTCAGGTGCTCCGGAAGGGTAAGCAGATCCTGCTCCACATGTGGCACCCGTCGTGTTGCTTATGTGATTACAAATCCGGTAAATAGTCTAATTCGGTAGGTCACATTCATGAAAGGGAAGGGGATTGTAGTTACGACGTAAGGAACATATCCGATATCATTTGTGAAATGGTTATTCCATAACGGTCAACCAACTCGTGATGGCGTCCGTAAAATTTACGAAGGGATGATTTCAACTTCAACATTTGGAACTCTTGGTTTAATAGCTTCCTTGTGAGCAGTAACCCTCTATCAAGAAAATCATGATAGGAAATGCAAGCACGGGAATATCGTATCAATTGGAGATATATACCCCGTATGTAGGTGCTGCTGGAATGTTGATACTTAGAAATGGAAAGTTCACAATTGGAAAGCTGAAATCATCTCTTTTGTCGTAAAGTTTTGTTTTCAACCGACCCTCATTGTCAATTTCTAGATGTAAGTCAAGATATGAAGCCGACTTAACTATATCTGTAGTATCCTTTATCTCCAATTCGATGGGATAGATGCGTTCCACATAGTCACCAAATGTTGAATTGTTTAGTGATAGAACGTCATCTATATAGCGGAAAGTAGAGTTAAAGGATATTGCTAACTTCTTATCTTTCTTCCTAAGAAGTTCATGCATGAAGTCAGCCTCATAATAATAAAGAAACAAGTCGGCAAATAGAGGGGCACAGTTTTTTCCCATTGGGATGCCGACAGTCTGTTAAAAAATACGTCTTCCGAACGTTACAAATATGTTGTCAATCAAGAAATCAAGCATCTTGATAATATCGGTTTCAGAGAAGTTTTTGTTTGAATCAGAGTGATTCTTTACAAAGTATGATTTATCCCTGCCTAAGACAAGATACTTGTATCTACGTTGGCCATTCTTTTTTATGAAGCAAAGTAATACCAACTCTTTTAATTTGTCTTTTAGTTTGGAATGTGGAATACTTGTGTAAAGAGTAGAAAAGTCAAATGTTTTAATACTGTTACAAGATGAAAGAGAGTTAGATTGTATGTACTCAAAAAGATCTTTGGAATTTTTAAGTATTCACATCTGATTCACGCCACCTCTAGAATAGGCAGTTTCACAATAACTTTGAAGCCCGTCTTTGATTGCTGATAAAATAGATGTTAATAATTTAGAAAGAGGTTTTGTGGAGCACTTGGAAGACCCAGCAATATACCGTTGTTTGTTCAGTTATTTTGTGGACTAACAGTTTTAAATGATGGATGTTTATACTTATACTATATTTGTAAACGTTACTTTGCACGTGACACTTTCAATAAATTTAAGATTATACAAATGAAGATTTATTTTCTTTCAATGGGTGTGATCATCTTGACATGACCGTTTCGTTTAATTGTTGTCATGATCTGGACGTGACTTTTCATCTGTCTGCGTTATCTAATCTAGATGATGAAAATGTTGGATTTAGAAAGATTTAGAATAATATTAGAAGTAGTTTCCCATGAGAATTCTGTAAAGGTTTCATGTCTATTTCTAAAAAAAATAATTTCAGGACAAGTTTTTTTTATGATTTCGATATTTCGAAATTCTATGACTCGAATGTTTTTAATAAAAGCAACAACAAAACAGTCAACCTTTAATACTTACTTTTTCAACATTTATCATAATATGGATCCTCAAAATCTCGTTACATTAGTGTAATTTATTTAAGGTCTTGACAAGGACAATTTCTCACACAAAAATATATTATTATGAAATTATTAGATAATTTATGAGAACATGTATCAAACTTTGAATTAAGTTATTCAACCAACATTGCAAAAAACACTTTCCAGACCTTTATATTACGTTTCAGACAAATTTAACGTACTATGCAAAATGCATTGGACAATATTAACCAATGCAAAAATGAATTGTCAATAAATTATTCAACTTGGTTTAACATGTATAACTGATTTGTAATGAGGACATTTTTACTAATAATCACTCCGTTATATCGTTTTTGTGGGGTTTCTCCGTAACATCAAAATGAGGACAAAGATACAAAGTGGAAATTGAAAACCAAAATTAAAATAAAATCAGACAGCAACATGCATGGCGTAATATAGAATTGCCGAAAAAGATAAAAAGTGAAAATTCAGATGACGAACGGCAGCAAAAGCACGTTCACTATTTTTTTCAGTGGGTGTGAATATTGTAAGTCCTTATCGGAATACTAATGAACCATGGGGCCTGTTTATCGAAGCTCTCTTAGGATTAGGACGTGACTGTCCTAAGACCAACTTAGGACACATCTTAGTCCTATTTGGGTTTATCAAACATGTCGCAACTTAGGAACATCCTAGGAATTGTCATAACTTTAGGATACCAATGTAGGTGGTTAAGTTGGTTTTAGGACGGTAATAACTTTAGAATATATTCGAATTTCGTCTTTTGTTCTTTTTTACGCGTTGTTTTTGTTATAGCAGTAGTAAAAATAGTTGAAATTCTCCGTATTTATATGAAAAATGCACAAGATTTGCCTTTAAACTGTCAAAGAATGAAACCATGACACTTCGAATTCAACTCACTCAAATACATGTTATGATTTTTACGGATTATATATCTAGTTTAAAATTAGATTGTTAATTTTTTAACATAATATGTAGTTATTTTTTTTACCATATGTTTTGTTTCATACAGATTAAATGTACAATTATTATACAAAAATTATTTATTACTTTGAATTTTAATTAAAAATTATTAATTAGTTTCTAATTAACCATATTTAAAAATAAAATTATAATTGATACAATCTGATAAGATATTTTATTTTTTTCATATTTAATTTGTATTTTCTATTCCCCCAATACTAAGGACATCGGTTTGGACGTCCTAGCTAAGATATTCCTAAGATAGCTTCGATGTGCATGCTGAGACGTGTCGTAAGTCGGTCCTAACTTTATCCTAACTTCTGTTCTAAGAAATTCTTAGGACCGATCTTAGGACAGTTTCGATAAACAGGCCCCATATTCCTATACAGGAATTATTTAGCGACACATTACAATTACGACCCTATATAGGATATCTATGATAAATATTGTTGTTTTAATGTAGTTTTGTGTGTATATAAATATATAAACAACGTTCAAATTTATGATTGCGTTGGATATCATTCTTAAGGTCTTACCTAGACTTAAACGTGTGCATGCCAAACAAATTTCTTGGTAGAGGGTTTTAGAATCAGCACAAGCAACATTTTTCAAAAGAACAAGAAAAACAATATATGTATATTATATAACATTGAAGTAATGGTTTATCAAACAGTTCTGCTTTTCATACTTTAATGTGACTTTGACATGATGAATATAAATAAATGCGTTTCTCCTGTCCTTGTGTTCGGTCAATTGCGTATACAATTATGATTTTTATATCTTAAATTATTTCACACATATATTTTTGAACTCGAATTAGTATTCTTATGCACCAGGTAGAATTGGCACTTCTCAAAGACTAGTTTTTCCAGTATATCATCATTTCGATATCAACAAATCTAAATTGAAAACAACGTTGAAACCTATGATTGCGTTAGATAAAAGCCGCAATTTTTATACCTGTGCATATGACAAATTTCGTTGTATAGAGGGGTCTAAAAACAGCACAAACAACATTTTTCAAAGACCAAAAGAGTGAAAAAAAATATTTTTAACAAAACTCATTTGACTAACAGGTCGAACATCTGATGTTCTTAAATCCTGCTGACTGCCATTGACGATTGCCAAATAATTAATCATATGGTGTAACAAAATGGATATCTATATTAATGTAATACCAAGTAGGAAACATTAAACTTGCGGCAATGATAGTAAACGACAACATGAGGTGCTAAATTATTTACACCATATCCGGATTTTAACAAATAATGTCTCTTTAGTGATGTTAGGGATTTCTATATCTATATACATCAATTTAAATTATTTAGATTAGTCATAGTTTACTACTCAACAAAGGGACATTTCTTTTCAGGAAAAGGTATATAGTGAAACCTTTTGCAATAGTATTTTAATCACCGTAAACACGAAAGCACTTATATGATTAACACTTGTGCTTACTATTCTTAAATAGAGAGTTTCTTTTTGCGTTGCCACATCAGGTGAGATGTATGGCATACTGTAATACAAATAACTATTTAGGTTCACTATGGTTCCCCTTGATATTTTTTCGATAGCATATTTTATTTAACATTGAGACCAAAGTCATTTCAAAATTGTTTGATAAAGTCTACAAATCAATTATTTAACAGTATCGTGACTTATTTGGGTAAAATGCAATATTTGTAAATGCTTTTGTATACACAATTTCGACCGACCATTTGTTTACAATGTATTGTCAACCTCGTGCGTATGCACATATTGAATAACACCCTGTTCTACAATTAAATATGTCAACAATTTGAATATTTTACTTTATGAAATAGTTTGAATAAAGTAGAGATGTTAGCCTATGAGTTAATCAAATAGAACTGACTGCAAGCAGTCGGACAAACAAAGATATTTTGTCAATAAAAAATCAATATCATAAACTATTTGTACCGTTGAAAGCCAAAATATGGTCATATTAAAATATTTCAATTCAATTTATATTAATAAATTGTATTGAATTCGTAAAATGGTGGAGATCACGTTTTAAAATTCATCCTCTTTTCTTAGTTTAGATGCACTGTCGACGAATCCAATCTAGTTCATTTTGTATATTATATTCCCTCAGTTCTTTTGTGTTGTTTTTTTATTTTTATCTAAATTTGGCTTCTAAAAAAACCCACAAGATTTGAACATTGAAAAACTACTGTCCCATTTATTCACATTGTAAGAATGTTAACAAATTTTATTCTAATTTTACCCTTTCTCAAATATTTACTCATTCAAGAATTATATAAAAAAAGTGGATGAAAGTGCAGTCATGGGGCTCAACGATTTTAGTTTTTTATTTCAATTTTCCGTAGCTAACGTTCAGACAAAAGATAGAGGAAACCCTGTTTATCGAATAAAAATTGCAAATATACCTTGATGTTAACTTGTAATAATCCCAAGATTTATAAAAAATATATTTTATCCTTTTCGTATGGAGTAAATACTTCACAATTAGTCGTAACACAGCTGTGTTTCTTTTAATAATATAGAAAAATGATCAGTTTTAAAGAAACTTTTGTATAGGCAATACATTGATTATTGGAAATGTTGCTTTTAAATGTTTGCCAGGTAGACTGAAGCAAGGAAACGAAATACAAGCACATATATTTTAAGATTATAGCAATGCAATACACATACTACGGATATTAAGTGATTTCTATTTGGAATAATGGGTCAATTGAAAGCATGTTGATATATACCATTATTTTCCAGTAACAGTCGACATTCCCGTCTTTCATCCCTGACGATGCATACTTCAGATATTACCTATTGAATTCACGTTAATTTTATTTTTGTCAAGAATATATGAAAAAAATGAATATGTAGTCTGATTGCCTATGAGACACATACTCACAAGAAAACCAAACGACACATAAAACTTTTAGCTAATTTTTTATGCATGAAATATGTTTGCTGCTGGGCGATTTTGAAATGTGAAATAAAAAATAATTAGATGGATGTTAGTATATTTTATATCGAAAAAGAAAGTAGTTATTAAACTATACTCACATAATGCGTTCCCGAATATCCAGTATCCTTTATAATAGCGCGTTGCACCAAATGGAACACAGAACGATAAGTACATTAGATCAGTCACCGCTAAATTTAGCAGGAACATGTTGGTTATAGTTCGAAAAGTTTTATTTTTTATAAAAACTAAAACCACAAGTCCGTTGCCTAACATTCCTGTAATCATAAAAATCAGGAAAATGGCTGGAACTGCAAATCTGTATTCCCATTCTGGAATTTCAACCAATTCTTCTGCAATACTTATGTTTAAATCTTCTACATATAAAAGCATATATTCAGAACTTGAACTATTGTCATCAGTATTTATTTCCATGATTGTCTAATTGTGTCTGTATCATTATCTTAGTTTGATCTTCTTATTCCATTGACGAGTCTAATCACGTGAAGATTTTATGGTAAAATTTTATTCGATGCTAAATTTGTCACATTAATCGCATTTGGGTATTTAGTGTTGTTATATAAATCGGTCGTTGGTCGACATGTGCACCACAATCTATACTGCAGTGAACAACTAAAATCCTTCGAACATAGTGGAAATAATTATGAATTTGAATTAAGTCAATCATTTGTATTATTGCGAATTTATAAAACGTTATTGTATTGATAATATTTATATTTTTTACGGTTCATAAAAATGGCCATATTCCAAAATAAACATGTAAATGACCGTTGAATAGAACCGTCGTAAAAAGCATGATTTGTAATTTAAGAGTTCAATGAGATACAGTGGTCTGAGTTATATCTGTCAAAGATGTCTTTTTTACACATGCACTCAAATAGACATGTCGATTAACTCTAAAATGTAGAGATTTTGACATTATTTTTGTTTACTTACATCGGAAAGGCTATGTCTACCTTTACTAACTAAGGCAATTTATAATCCATGTAATATGCACACACATTCAATAATCAATATTTTTGCATACTTACAAAAGATACCTTTCTTTTCGTTAATAGAACTCGTTCAAACTCTGACGTAATGGTTTGAAGTGAAATACAATGTCAATTGATGTAATGATATTTATCTTACTAACTATAAAAAAGATTGTAAGAAACAGTTATACATAACGATTAATAGGGCTGGTATTTAATTGTGCTAGCTTTCAGTGCCTGCAAGGCCTTCTGTTATACGATTTTATTTGATATTAGTATGCTTGTATTTGTAGGTTTGTTTTCGGCTATACCGTTATTATATGGTAAATGCGTTTTCTGTGCTGAATTTTGTTTATAATATTTGTATACTTTTGTATTCGTTGGTAGAGATTATTTACGAGAGAAGAAATCTTAACACTATTTCAAACTGGCCACATGTTTAAGTCAGAAATTTCCCAAAAGTCTGTCTCATATATACTCATTACTCATCATAAATGCGAGGATTAAAATTTTGCAAACCAGATGTGCGTTTCGTAACAAGAGACGTATCAGTGACGCTCGGTTCGAAAAAATAATAAATAGACCAAGTAAAGTACTTCGACCATTGAGGACTCAAAATTTCGAAGGGTTTTCTCAAATAATCAAAGGTTATCTATTCCTAGGATAGAACATCCTTACCATATTTAAGTTTTATATTTTGTATGTTTTCACTCTAAAGTTGGAAGTTCAAAGACCTGAGTTTGAGATATTCTATAGAGAGAAGTCTGTTTTATTGAAAAAACGATATGTAGATCTGTATATGTCTTATGGAAGTAACAAGTAAAAACATTTTTGTTCATCAACATGTTCAGGTGGCTGGTATCAAATGATTTTCGTTGGTTGCGTCTGTCATATTTATTTTTCATACATTGTTGTAATAAAAAAATGAATTTCGTTTTTTTAAATTGTTTGAATGAGAAAAAAAATGTTTGATTTCCAAGTCATATTAAAGCTAAGTATATATATATACGCATTTGTGTTACTGGCCCAAGTAAGGAGCCTCTGGCTTTTGTTAGTCTTGTTTAATTTTTAAAGAATAGTTCATATATATATATTAGGGTTTAGTATGGCTTCCACTACCACCGAACTAGTACACAGCTCAGTTTAAGCACGCCTTCGGGTGCAGGATTTCCCAGCTGTGTTGAAGACCCATTGGTGATCTTCGGTTGTTATTTGCTCTTTGGTCGGACTGTTGTCTCTTTGACACATTTCCAATTTCCATTCTTAATTTTATATACATATACGATACAGTCTTTTTTTTTATCATTGTTGACGCAAATGAATAAGTGACGCAAATGAAAAATGTTCTACCATATCAGTTATGTTCTTAACTATTTTTTATAATATAGCCGTGATAAAAAGATATATTATCGTTATCGTTCGGTTAATATCGCGTAGAACTATTAAGGCAAATTAAGATCTTCGAGCAAAGTCGCATAACAGAGCTAAACAGTAGAATATATGCATTCTCATTTAGTCAATACATATAATCTATCCAAGTTTTTAAACTCAAACTAATTCACAAATCCGGATAAAAACACAGCATAAAGTAGTCGCAAAAACGCTTTATAGAGCTTCAACGGATGCGGAATCTTCAAAAGGTAGGCGTTACTCGCTGTTCATGGTTTATAGTCCATGCATCGAAATATCTTGTCAAATTTCACATAAAGGAATAGAAAAAAATCAGGCAATGAACCGATTACAAGCCTAATCTGGTATTAATCTAAGATCGCGAAACAGGCCTCCTGTGAATTGGAACAAAGATACAACGCGATCGTTTTGGTGAACTAGTTTATAATGGGTACTTTATAAAAGCATCGATTTCAGTATCTTTTGCAATCATAACTTTTTTATGGACGCTTGTGCCCCAGAATCACAACCCTGGTCATGAAGTCCGCACAGTATGAACATGCAATCGTGAAACGAATAAGGTGTGATATCTAAACTTCATATGGTTGTTCACAGGGTTTGTTACCTTTGAGAAATGAAAAGTGAATGATTGGAAAGCTGTTATTATCGCATTTGTCATAGATTTTAGTTTGCATTCGTGTTATATCAAGAAAATGATAATACGCAGACAGTAGTTTCTTGATTTTTGAAGCTTAAATAGGCTTACAATAATTTTGATTATTTTCATAAAATGTCATCAGTGTACATGATAATACATCAAAATGTATGATGACTATTCCTTTATGAATAAATGTTAATGGTTCGGGAACATTATACCTGGAGTTGCTTAGATGCACATTGATGCAAGCGTTAGTCAATAAAACCAATTTATGTATTGATGATTCGATCATGTAGTGTTTTTTCATGTTTGCAAATAATGAAGAGACAAAGAAAACACTTAAATAATTTATGTAGCATCATACCAATGACAATCAGAAAAATCAAAGTGCTTGTTATTTATCGAACAATAAAACATGTAGAAAAAGTATTGTCATAATTGAAAATATGACTTTAATCAATGAGATACTATTTCATTTTGTTATCCTGCATCATATCTATATTGGCTATATAAAGGTTTCAATATTTAATGTTTAATTGTGCTTGTCATAAAATTAAAATAACCATTGAAAATTCTACTGTTAGCCTAAACATAAAGTGCAATGAATTTAAAATAAAAACTGAAATCTTAGTTCAAAAGATAAAGGTCATTTAATTTATTTTTGAGAAATCTATTCCTCGAAAGAAGAAATGTGTCGCAAATAATATTTGACAAAAAAGATGCCTATTTTTATGTCCGCTTTAGTCTGTAATTCATTGATATGTAATCCACACAATTGCATTCATATCAGAATGTTGTAAAATTTTATGCTTCCCCTTTCAGTTTTGAGTGTGATATAAGTTTTTGCCGTAGTTTGAAAGCTTTAACTTATTGTGAATGTAATGAAAACTTTCAGACCTGATGAGTTAATAAAATTAACGGTACCAATTTTCTTGCACCAGATGCGCATTTCGACAATACATGTCTCGTCAGTGATGAGTTAAAAAACGTTTCAATCTTTCTATCCGAGTTTTTGTTCTGGAACTTGTTAACACAATAAATATGGTAAGCACCAATTGAACAGCAAACTTACGACAATAATAAAGAACAATACCGTAGTTCCATTTTATCTCAGTGTCTCTTTGCGACTGTCTTTTTGTTTAAAGTTTTAATGACCATTGACCATTGTATTTTAGCGCTCGAACAGTTACAGATATTTATTTTTAATTTTGAATATAATTGAGAATGAAAATGAGGAATGTAGCAAAGAGAAAAATAACCCCACCTAAGAGCAGACAACAACCCAAGGCCTACAATGGGTCTCCAACACAACGAGAAAATACCGCAACCGGGGGCGGTCTTCAGATGGCGCTCTAAAAAAATTGCCCTAGTTCAGTAATATTGGAAGTAACACTTAACTTCGAAATATATAAACAAATGAATGAACGTAAATTAAAACAAAAATACAAACATATAAGACTTAGTCGAGGCGCTAGAATGAGGCGGGGTTAAAAATGATCTATTAGATCTCAAACATCAACCTATACTCTTGTAAGGGGTTTAATATACTATTACTATGAATATATGAGAAGAACATAACTTATTTTCTGAATAAGACTATTTAAAGGTTTAGTTGGCTTTTGAGTGGAATACCGACATTTTTGCTTTTTGAATAAGATAGTACCCTAAAAAATAGATGTGAAATAACGAAACGTGTAAGATATTTTCATATCGATATATATTTGCGAATGATGTCCCTGTACTGATGATAAAATGTAGTAATATTTTTGATTCGTTTGTGATATCAAAAACCCTGGTGTAATAATTTTTCAGTTTTATTATGGCAATACAGAGATTTGTTATGGTAAAATCAAATACTTTGTCACATACACATATGAATATCACTAATGCAGTAGATGTTCATTCAATGTATGACAGTCGAAGTAGGAAAACAACAATGGTATAATCGAATTTGATAAATATGAAATGTGTATCTCCATTAGTCCATTTTAAGGCCCATTCATTCCGCTGTGAGTAGTAATGATTTAGGTTCATCTCTTAAGACCTTCCAGCAACATCTATATGTGGAACTGGAATATAAATACTGCTTCTTCAATATACTGATAATGATGTCGTATTTTTGACATTTCTCTCTCCCTCATAATTAGTTTCTTCATACCATATCTTCTACAGTAAAAATCATTTGCTGATCTACGAATACTTACATGAAATGAGCAACACGATGGGTGCTGCTAGTGTAGCAGAAACTCATTATTCTTCATGAGTGCACGCAGTTTCTGAAGGGAGGTGTTCATGAATCTAAAGTTTGCAGGCTGTTGTTTGTCTTAAATCTTTATCCGTCTAATGACATTGATATTGCTTACATTCGCCTGTCCTCATAGTTTCCTGCTGCTTTCTGCATCTTTTTTTAATATATCATATATTACACAGTATATTTCCCGGCAATCCAATATCTAGTGAGATTCAAGTATGTGTTGGAAATTTATTTCAAAACTTATTCAAACACGGTTAAAAGAAACTTCAATTACTGCATTTTCACAAATATTTGTGATATTTTTTGCTTTAAGCCTTCATTAATTTATTGCTATAGCATTCGTTAAAAGAAACCTCGATAATCATTTTTTTTTTACAATTATCTATAGTTTTTGCTGTGAACAATCATTAATCAAGGCATGCTTTAGCAATACTTGACTTTTGAAAATTTAAAAATCATGAGAGTCATAAGTCCCACTGATTCTATAATAAAATGTGTTGTGTCAACATGTTAAGACTATCATATTTTAAACATCAACATGTTAATTCAAAAACAAATGTTGTTATTTTTTTCTGGCCACGAAAATGTTTCGTAAGTTAACATTCACTTGAAAGTTTTTGTTTCCATTCATATTACATTCTTGCATTATGACCGCTGCAACTCTTCTTAGAAAAAAATATTGCACGTAATGACATTTTGTTAGACAGTAAATAATGGCAAAATCATCCATTTTTACACAGGAAATAATTGGGCTCAATCTGTTTATCTAAATTGACAAAGTGGAAGTATAATGGTTGAAATATTAATGATTAGACCATCCGGATTGTATTATCTATAAATACATTGTACTGCCAATAGAATTTTACCTTAACGTTACATTAAGCCGTGTGTCTTAATAAAATGACGACAATAGTAGTATACCTCTGTGCAATAGTCATAAATCGATTTAAAAGTACCTTAATTGTCCTAATCAGAATCGAAATAATTGATGTAAGCTATACTTTATTGTAGTTTTAACATGGATAGGCATTAAATTCGTGATATTGTAACCCTCACTATCACTCTGGCAAAAATAATCCGAATAGAATGCCTACCCATGTTAAAACTACAATAAAGTATAGCATGCATCAATTATTTCTTGAATAGTGGGTTGAGCCTGGTTTTAGGGCTAGCCAAGCCTCCCGCCTTTATTTAAATGTTTAAAATGCCACTAAAATGAGCACAATACATTACATTCAAATAAACACAGGAACATCCAGAACAGAGAAATACATAAGACAATAACAATCAAAACCAAGGAGTAAACAAAGACTCACAAATCCAAAAGACATTTACATCAACAGTTATAAATAATAAATAGAAACAACACGAACTCCACTAAAAACCGGGAGTAAAATCAGGTGCTCCGGAAGGGTAAGCATGAATAAAAGAACGCAAAAAATTATTAAAGCCAAAAACATTCAAGGTAAACACCAACAGAGGGAGTACTATATATCCTATAGATGTAAAATGAAATGACAAAAAATCAGATATTGTGACGCATTAACGGAATCAACAGTTAACTGATTCATGATTCTATGTTTCGCAAGTAAGTAGCTATACAGCAATCTTTTGCGAATAAACATTGTTACTGGGATTTTGTGTGAAATATGTTTAAAAAATCCAATAACGCATTTTGTTAATTTTTGGGAGCTCGTATAACTTTTTAGTATTACAAAAGACATTCATTGAACTACCTCTGCAGAAATATTTTTAACAGGCAGTGCAAGGACAAGCAACATTGCATTTTATTTTTGTTATTGATTTAGCTCGCGTCTTTTCGTCGTTAGTTGGCTCATTAGAATGTAATCAGACGCATAGGAGAACCTGAAATAGAAAATTAGTACAGAAATGCACCTAGATGTATAAACAAGCATATAAGATAACAAAAGCACAATAATATAATATAGTAAATACTGCTCTTAATTAATAAAAGTAAGCGCAAAATATTTACATGACAAATCATTCAAAATCATAAAATGGACATTAAAGTATATTTTAAATTGAAACAATGAAGAAAGACACTATAGTGTACCAAGAGTAAATCTGAAAAGAAGTTCAATTAAGAATAGAAAGTTGTTCTGAACTATAAATATACGAATTTTCAAATTTGTTTCCCTCGTAAACCTGACACATTGATTGGAGTCGTTCGTGATTATAAACAAATACGACCGTGGTGAAATACCTGAACAATACAATGTGGTGTTGGGTACAACACAAAAACAAATATTTTCTTTATACATTTAAAACACTGTTTTACGGTTATTTAGTTTATTTATCTATTCCACAAGAATAAAATTTACCAAAATATAATTATACACATTTATATGCAGTTTATGTATGGTTTTTGTAACATGCAAAATTTCATATATATCAGTACGCATGGGAATGCAAATTTTAAACATACAATATATAGTACGGTGACGGAATAGTAGAAAGGCGATTATTAACAGAGTTTAATTACACTTTAGGGTATTTAGGGTATACGGCTAAAAATTGATATACATCTAGAGAAATGATGTTACTTTAATTTAAGACTGGTCGTCAAAAAGTCGTACGGTGCAGTTTTTTTTATTTGCCGTTTTGTTAGCAAAAATGACATAAAATGTGGACTCTACGAGGCATGTAATTTCGGCAATTTCTTTTTAAAATCGTTGCCAAAAATATGTATTCCGTATAGGATTTGAATAGCACATATAATATTTTATTTATTAAGCAATAAAAGTAACATTATAAGTCTTTTGTTAAATAAATATGAAGATACAAAGTTCTAAAACTTTGGAAATTTTGTCGCTTCACCGTATTTCAATACTTTGCAAGAACGCACGTATCGTTAAATTATGAACTTGTTTATACAACGTGAAAATTCAGCAAATACTCTTTTCAGTGACATAATTTTTGATCATAACAAATTTCACAAAAAGATGTAAAATAGCATTCAAAATATTCACTATCAAAATACAATCTTACTTAATTTTCCGGAAAGTCGTGTCAGGTACGGGTGATCTGATATTATAAACTTTTTTGATTTTGAACTTCGAGCGCATCATATGCTCGATTACTATATCATGTATATAGCAATTATCACTTGATATTACTTGTATTTGGTCAAAGTTTTTGGTTTCTTAGATATTTTGTTTGTTGTTTGTTCAATTTTGAGGTTGTGTTGATTATGTTTAATTCTTTGAAGAGGAATACAAATTATTTAATTGGAAGTTATTTTTAGAAATTGAGGTCTGGCCTAACCCCAAAAGATGGCACAACAGGGAGGTCCGTTGAAACTTGGCCCAAGTACTGCAAAGCGACTCAAACCAAGTTTAATATTAGAAAAATGTGTAATTTGCCAGAAAATCAGTAATGAAACAGTAGTTTTATTTACACATAACAGTAAATCGCGGTTTTTTGCTGCAGCTGGTAAGCGTAAAGATGATATCTACTTGAAATTGATTAGTGAATATGATTCATTCGATGATATACCGAATGACAGTTTGGAAATGGTTTATCATAAAAGTTGCTACAAGTCTTATACAAGTGAACACAACATTGCGGTGTTTGTTTAATAAGAGACAAAACGATGAAGTCGGGGAATTTCAGTCCAGTCCAGTCCAGTCACGAGTATCTTAACTCGATCTTTGTCTACTCCTACCAATTGGAGTGCTTGTATATTTTGTAATAAGAAAAGCTACAAGCAAGACAAACAACTTTTAGAAATTGAATCGGATGAAAGGGTTAGTCCTATAACAACCGCTGCAAACCATAAAGGTGATTTAAACTTGCTACATTAAGTCAAACCAATTTTAAAGGGCAAGCTTTTTACCATAACCAGTGCATAACAAAATATCTAACGTATTTAAAAAAAAGATATTGAGGTCGTTGGTAACTCAACTTCAGAATGTGAATCCATAAATGCAGCTGTCTTTTCCAAATTAATCTCTTGCATAAATGATGATTTATTAAGGAATAAAAAGGCATTTCTACTATCCTCTTTAATTGAGAAGTTTGTTTCATGCCTACCAGAAAATATGCCTACAAGCTTTACAACAAGGAAACTGCAGCGATATTTGGAAAACCATTACGGTGATTCTGTTGTCATTCAATCACAACAAGGTCAGGGTAAGTCCAACATGATAATGAGTAGCAATATAACACTAGGGGATGCGATCAAGGCAGCCAGTTATTTGAAAACTGAGTTAAAATTGTCAAATGAAAAACAAACGAGACGTATGTATAGCGAACAAACGGATGACCAACTCCTTTATTCAGTAGCAAGTTTAATTCGGAGAAACATTGAAAAAGTAAGAATTTTTAAAGAAAACTACCCAACTTCAACAGAGGTGTCATTCGAAAGTTCTTTACAGTCAATGCCCGTTTCTTTGGTCAAACTACTAAGTTGGATTACAGACGAAAAGGCCTTTAGCACTTGCACTGTTCCTTCTAATATCAAAACAGAAAGTGTGAGGAAATGTTTGGCTTTAGCGGAATGTATTGTTGCAACTAGCCGCAATATCCTTACACCTTTTCATCTTGGTCTTGCAATTCAAGTTTACAGCGAGTTTTGGTCGAAGCGCCTTATTGAAATTCTGAACGCGCATGGGTTTTGCGTTACCTATACCGAATTGCGGAGATATCTTACCAGCGTTGCAAACCATGAGATAAGTCGTATAAGTGGCGATCAATACATCCCAGGAGGTATTCGTCCCATTTCAGAAGGAGGTCGATTGATTCAAGAGGGTTCTGATAATATTGACATAAACGCTGAGACAATAGATGGAAAAAAACACCTTCCATTCTCTAGCTAGGGCTGTATTTCAAATTAAATCAACTGGCGTTCATAGCTATGGTTCAGAACGAATAAAGCGAGGAATAGCGAGATCTTTTGCTATAGATGATACAACAGCATCATTGACCGATGCCATTCCTTACCTTAAACTAAACTGTAGATCAGAACCTCCACGACGATCGGATGCTTTCGATAAACTTCAATTATGTGATTATAATAAGAGTAATGCTGTCGATCAGATATGGGTTTTCTCCAGAGTTTTGTCAAGGGATGTTATAGAGTTCCCAATGGAAATAAAAGTGAATGAACAAAATATTCTTTTGTGGACAGGGTTGGACCGAATGATATGGCCAAAGTGTATACTGCCATGAAGAAATGTCTTGACATGTCTAATGATGCTGGACAGGATTACGCTATTCAAACATTTGACCAGCAACTGTATGCAATTGCACAACAAGTCAAATGGTCGAAGCCTGCCATTTGTAATTGCCATATTCTCAGGCTTGGTGGTTTCCACAGTTTGTCGTGTTTCTTAGCCTCTATCGGGAAACTTTGGGCCGATGGCGGTCTTCGCGTTTTGTTTGAAGATTCTGATGTGTACGCTTGAAATACACCCGAACTTATGTTGAATGGTAAAGAGTTTAACAGGGCTGTCAGAGGGTTCACGCATGTGTTTGAAGCCCTTCAGGTTCTTTTTATATCAGCATTTATACACTGGTATAGGACCTTTGATTACTTCGATCAGATACCATCTGCGTTCTGGAATGTGGTGTTAGAGTTCCATACAAATATATGTGATCAAACGGACCAAGCCTCAGACATTAAAACTAGACTTGAAAAGATGTTTGAAGACAATGAACAGCCTCTTATTGGTCTGTTCAAAGAATGGGGTCACGATTCATCACCTACTTTCAAATATTGAGACATGTTCCTCGTTGCCGTTCAAATTATGTTGTCAAATGTACGAGCAGAACGAGAAGATAATTGGTCGGCACATTAAATGTCTTCATCCAAAATGCTGCCCTATTTTTACATTACCAACCGTGCAAATTACTCTTGATAGATGCCTGTATTATTCTTGATATGCTCCAACTACCAGCAGAGATCGAATCAGCTTTTAAACTAGGGGAGTTTTCTATCAGACAAAAGCAAGGCACATTAAATGGTATTTTGAGTGATATGGGCATTGAAAAACACATCATAAAAGATTCAAAGGGTTCAGGTGGTATCGTTGGAATTACAAATCAGAAATCTGCTCTTATAAGGTGGACTCTGACTCGTCATTTATTAGCGTCCTTTAATAATGAAATGAATGAAAGAGCAGGTATTACATGCAAAAGTGACAATTTGCATGAGGAAACCAAACAAACAGCTTTGAAGCGAGACGAAGAACAAGTACAAGCAATAGTAACTCATTTGAACCAAACCATGACTGATCCCTTTGATGTAGATGCCCACCCTCCTTGTCTCATTAATATCTCTACAGGCATTCAAGCTACTAGAAAAGTTCAGGATTCTTTGCTTTCTGCAGTAGATGAAGAGAAAATATGTGCAGAAAATTTGTTAATAGTGCGCTTTCTTTAGACCAATCCGGTTATATTAGCTTCTATAGTCCTATTACCATGTCCAAATTGAAAACATTTGAACATATGAACGCTAAGACAACCCTTAAGTGTAAATCTGGCGAAATTTTGTAAATTGTTTTTAGACGTGCTCTGGTTTTGGCTAACAGGAGAGATGATGTAACTATTGAAAGTATTCCCTCACTTCCACTTGGGCCTATCCCGGTTTCTTTGTTCCATGAAGATGGAACAATGAGAAAATCGTGTAAATTCGATCTAGTAAAACAGTTTGAAAATGAAGTCTCGCCGGTTCTTTCGTTGCCAGATTTTGATCCTTCGTTGACAACTTATATAAGAGACGGTATGGCTATAGTTTAGTGCATGGATGCAAAGAAACATAAAACCTTTGGAGATCTTGCTCTTGCCTATTGCAATTATTTAGCAAGTTGTTTTACAAAAGCACACACAGTGGCCGGTGTTTTTGATCGGTATGATGTAAAACAATCCATTAAGTCAGCTGAAAGAGAGCGTCGTACCAAAGTCACTGCTCATGCAAAGGTGTTTCAGGTTATTCAAGGAAGAAATGTCCCCGACTGGAAGAAATTTCTTTCTGTTAAAGAAAACAAGCAGGCTCTCATTAAATTTTTTTGTGACTTCTTGGTCAAGTTCATTAAAAGCAATCCTCTATTAGTGCTCCCTGGGCAAACTTATTATATGGCAGGTTCCTTTGAAGATCCTGAAATTGCTAAAGTTATTTCTGATCAGGAAGTCGTTCAATGTCCTGAATTGTTCAGTACTCAGGAAGAGGCAGACACCCGCATGATCATTCAGGCTTTACATGCAGACAAAAGATTGAAAGAGATGGAAAAGAAAGGCAGGATTGTTATCAAAACATCTGATATAGATGTCATTGTTCTCTGTATTCATTTTGTCAAGCAAATGACCAATACGAGTGAATGTTGGATCCAAATGGGAAATATTGGTACTTTAAAAGAAAATAGAAGGTTTTTGCCAACTCACCAACTGTCTTATTTACTCCCTGAAATCATTTGTAAAGTTCTTCCTGCCGTACATGCTCTCTCTGGGTGTGACACTACATCTTCTTTATTTGGAATTGGTAAAAAGTCAGTGTATACAGTATTGAAAGATGCAGTATTTGATTTCAGTGATCTGTACAATTTTAAAAATAGGAGATTCCGACACAGAGACTGCCATATCATGCTCTAGACGGTTTGTGGCAAGACTTTACGACCAAAAGCAGAAATATGCATCCTGCCATCCGGACATTAACAAACTTCGATTTAAGCTTGCTACAAGCAAAGATTCAAGTCTGGTCAGATTGCCACCCTCTGAAGCGGCGCTTCGACAGCATATCCTTCGTGCCTCATTTCAGACCAAAATTTGGCATGCTTCTTGTCTTGCAAAACCACCCATGCCTTGACCATTGGAATACAGATGGAAATCATTCAAAGCTTCCTTGCACCCTGTCTACTTTGAAGGAAACATGTCAGCAGATTTTCTTCATGACCTCGTGTGTTCGTGTAAGGGAAAATCACAATGTAAAAAGTCGTGTGTTTGTGTCGCCCAAAACCTTGCATGTACTGACTTTTGTTCCTGCCAAGGATCAGAATCATGCAAGAACGTTTATACACATGCCCTAACAGAAGAAGTTCGAGAACTAAATTTTATTTGCCAGTATATAAAAGGCTTTTGGTGCGATTTGCAAATTGAATGTGCATTTCTGATATTGTATCATTTATTAAAAATCTAAAGTTTTCACATAGTTAAATGTAGTTCTAGTAATCCAAAATACTTTTTACAATTGTGTATATGTTCTGCGCTGACTTGTGTCCCTTGTAATGCATGGTATAACATATAAAAAGTTTTTTTAAGCCACATATCAGTCTGTGTTTATAGAGTTTGTTGTAAATTTAGCGTGTACCAACCGTATCCTAAGTGTACAAAACTTAATTGTTTAACCTATATTGGGTAATAAAAGATATTAATCTTAAAGCAGGCATGTTTTTTCGTATTTTATGTTCATTAATTATAGTTTTGATGCTTGTAATAATGATTGTTTCGAAAAAAAACTTCTTTTTAAGTAAAAAATCACCCCTTTTTTTTAAAAGTGTGTTACTTTATCGAAACAGTTTATTTTAGGATGATTTTTGATTTTTGGGTGAAAAATGGAATGAAAAAACAGAACCCATGCTGTTTTTCTAACAAAATATATGCGATAAGGTATTTTAGTTGTTATCTAATACTCATTGCAATTATGTATGGAACATGGTGGTTGACCTTTGATCTCGATTTCTGAAAAACTGCATCATTTTTAGTTTTGACGACCAAATTAATTTTTAAGTACATATATTTTCGATTCGAATGATATATGATACAGCCGTATACCATTTTTGACGATTAAATTTTTAAAATGTTCACTTTGGTCACCGTACTTATAGCTGTAACTTCAAAAAGACAAAAAACATGTCACTTTAGTCTTAAATGGAAGTGAACTATATCATGCAGTTTTATTTATCAAAACACGATAATATCATAATTGTTGTCAGATAAAATAACTCTTTGATCATCACAGTCAAAGGAAGATTTGTAAATATAACATACAGGTTGAGTATATCTATCTAACTCTACATTATGTTGTTTCTTTTTTAATTACTATATCAGAGCATAGTTACATATATCACCAGCGATATGTGTTGTATACAGTTGTTTCACTTTCGGTCTTTTTTGTTTTTTCCTGTCATGGCCATGTCAGTTATTTTTATGCCCCACCTACGATAGTAGAGGGGCATTATGTTATCTGGTCTGTGCGTCCGTTCGTCCGTCCATATGTCCGTTCGTCCGTTCGTCCGTTCATTCGTCCGTCTGTCCCGCTTCAGGTTAAAGTTTTTGGTCAAGGTAGTTTTTGATGAAGTTGAAGTCCAATCGACTTCAAACTTAGTATACATGTTCCCTATGATATGATCCTTTTTATTTTAATGCCAAATTAGAGGGTTTATCCCAATTTCACGGTCCACTGAACATAGAAAATGATAGTGCGAGTGGGGCATTCGTGTACTGGGGACACATTCTTGTTTACTTTTACTCTGTCTTTTCATCTGTCGACGGATCCTGTGTCGATTCATTTTTTAAGTTCATGCGATTACCTAAAATCTTATTTGTAACCTTGATTTGTCTCTTTGAATAGATTACGGGAGTTTTATCATCGACAAGTTTTTTTCTGCTGAATATATATATATATATCAACTAATGCATTTTTAGACACCATAAAAGAAACATTAGCTGTCAAACTAATATTTTTTAGGGATTTTAATCACATACTAATGATAATGGGAGTTTTTAACGAACTTGACTGGCTATTCAGCACTCGCACATTCTAATGTTTGATTTAGAAAATATAAATACGTTTAGCCAAATTACAAAACGTCGAAAAAAAAGTTTAGAATGTATGGACACGTATAATGTCTGCGTATCGTGAATATTTATGACTTCTGACGAATGTCGATTTTTATACAAAAAGACTTAAACAGTTTGAAGTCATGTCATTAATATTACAAAATCAAGTATAAGTGTTAACACTTTCCTTTTCAGCTACATAAGAATGATTGTAATAGAAACATAGGCCGAATCAGTCAATGAAATTTACAAAATTTCAAAATGCGACTCCGAATTCGAAGTACTGCGATTATAACCATGTCACATTTTTCGCAATAATAAAAACATCGCAATAATTTCTCAATTTAACAGTACGGACTGCTACAAGCGGAATTTTATTCAAAAATTTCGCTTTTATAGATATTTGAAATTAAAATCTTATCTTGATTTGTTGTCTAAATCATAGCTAATGCCTTTTAAAAAACAACAACATTTTGACCAATCATTTCGTTAACCTCTTAATATTTGAGGTTTTCGTAAGTGTAGCTTTGTTTAAAAAATTCTTGCTAAAATAAAAATAAGGAAATGTGGATAAGACAGGCAATTAATTACTGGGAGTAAATGACATGAATACAAGCGACTATAGTTCATAGTATAGTCTTCAAGAATGTGCAACATTCATGCCGTACTGTATTCTGTACAATGTTCCAACATTACACATTGTAACACAATTGATTAAAAAACCAAACAAAATCTAAAGACCTGATTTATGAGGAACAATAAATAATATAAACATATTCGAAAGCCAGAAATTAACAATAACAATTTCAGATTAATGACAGATGACAGATAAACATAGAACATGGCGCGTCAACCCTTTAACATACATTGGATAGTGGTGATACAGGATGTTTACAAATGAATCGTAAATCAAACAGAAATCATTTCCTTAGCACTAATGGGTGTTGGTTTAATATTATCATTCTGAATCTTTAGTTTTCAATATAAATATCTGTAGTTTCGTTACAAAACTTTTAAATCGAATAATATTGTTAATTTTGAAATTGATAACTTTGAAATTAATTTCGTCAGTTTATTTAACAGCGTAATGGACAAAAATGAAAATTTTCAGTCTGCTGTGAAAGATATATTAAACCAAACAAATAAATGACATAATACGAAAGCCAAAACGGATCATTCATATATCAAAATTCTAAATTCCAAAATCAAACTCGCTATTCAAGCGAGGTAATCCACGGTTCCTGAGGTATTACAGTTACAATTATGTTCATAATTAATCATAAATACACGACAAAGGATTGCACAAGTTATATGAGTGATTCCGTGTTTAGCACCAACGGCTTTGCAGCTGTTTAAATTGTCAGAGTAATCGGAAACCTATCACTTTGTTACATAAAGTTTATAATCAAATTTAAACCGAGTTATTTCATTCTATTTATTTGGTATCACATTTACTCAAGGAGAGGCGGAGATAAGTGCTACTTTTGACTTTTTTTTTTAAATGTGTCATATTTTTTCCACTTCGTAATTTTAAGAAAGATTTGGTTTTGTCTCTTCTTTAATAATTAGTATGGAATAAAATGCAAGTCGCACTGAATTAAATTTTTGACATATTGTGCTATAAATTGTTCTTTTTTTTTATTTCAGATATATCATTTCAGAGTTATGAGACTTTGACTGTCAGATTTTTAGTAGGCACTATTTAGCATGTCGTAAAGATCTAGAATGAGATGACACGAAGGAATTATAACCGGAGAAGCAAAATAATTCATAGATCAGACACCAATTACCCCGTGGAAAACATCTAAGTACAGAACACGTAAATTGATGCATTATACCCACAATGACCCCTTGCCCCACAATTCGTATGCACCAGCGAACAATTCATACTTAATTTCTTTATTAACTAATTTAGAAAAAAAAGTGGACATAATGGTGGACTTCGGCTTTTATTTGCCCTTTGGTATTGTTGTTGTCTCTTTGACACATTCCCCATTTCCATTCTCTATTCTCAAATTTATTAACAGAAAAATAAAATGCTCAGACAGCTCGATGACATTATGTCTGTCCCTTTGGTATCTTTCGTCCCTCTTTTAGCGTCATTTTATTTGTATATACTCATTAAATGTATAAAAAACGCTACATAAATGAGGGGTTACAAAGCTCATTAGCGACCCATTCATACCGTTTTTTATCCTTAAAATTTTGAGGAAAAGCACTTCAAGAAAAAAGAAAATATGGTTCATATCTAATCATTCTGAAATTAAAAACGGTTACTTGTGTTCTTTTAAAACTTATCTAGCCTGTCATAAACCTGATATACAAAAAAGACAGTTATGAAACTAAATCCCTTCCTCTTTAGAAAGTAACATTAATAAATAATGTATTCGAAGTAAGAGGTAATATTCTTTCATCATATATGCATCCGATAAGACGGGTTTCGTCTTTTTTATTGATATTATTTCATAATCTTAATTATGATTTTTTTTCATCAATATTATTTCATAATGATAATTATCATTTTTTTTGTCAGAAAAAAATCGATCCAATTTATTAAAGTTCGATAATTTAAAGTATTGATTGACGTCATAGTATTGTGAGGACACAATTATATGTTTTAAAGTGTCCTTGAAATTTCTGTTCACAATATATAATTATTTTATTATTGCCATACTTCAGATATCGCACTTTGAAGGTCTTTGGAAACAATTATCATATCAATACGAAATTAACATTTGAATAGTTTATTATGATGATATCTATTTTGATTTGGCGCGTACAGAACCCCATTCTGGTAAACCTTCAAAAGGAACATCTAAAGCCAATAATGAGAAAGCAACGGAATTTTGAGTACTTGAATTTCCGCGGATATATAAGACCTATCACTAGCAACACTGCAATGGATCTAAACTATGACAGTCTGGTAATGTTCAATAATCTTATGATACGCTTTGTACTAGCAACCCCTCAACTGCAGCATTGAGCCGTTGCTGCAAATTAAAAATAATACTTATCCAACATAGTGTATCTGACGCGCTTCCTAGTTTATCTTTATCAGGAGCCCTAAAACATACTTATTTAAAGGCAAGAAGGTAGAAATGATTGAATACTAGTACCTGCGGAGATATATATATATATATATAGATCAATATATAGTCTGAGGGATTTACAGGTAAACCTTTCTTTTTAATAAAATAACCGGTACACATTTTATTGCACCAGCTGGGCATTAATGTTTCGTCTGAAAATTTATTTAAACTATTTCAAAGACCAAACACTATACAAACGTTTCTATGTGTGTTACTGTTTAGTGTTGTGTTTCGGTTGTGACGTAGTTCTCTTATATTGTAGTGTTTCCGTCAGTTTTAGTTTGTAACCGGGATTTTTTTTCACAATTGATTAATGTATTTCAAAAGTCTGTATACTACTGTTGCCTTTATTTATAAAGTGATAAAACATAAAAGGACGAAAAGTAACGTTAAACCCTGACAAGGAGTCATCAATATGATACCGAGTAAAATTTCTTTAAACATACTTTTTAATGTTTCAATAAACCACGGTGTCTAAATCACACCGGCAAAATTTATTCGGACTAGATGGTATCTAACATCCGGCACAATGACGGAACATCAATAGACAGAAGATAGATAGGTTTCTCCTTATTTTCTTATTTGTTTATGATATCAAAGAATATATATACATATACAACTATTTTCTATTGTGATATGAAATATTTTCTACAACCGTTATATATGGTCTTCAATGTATTATGTATTCGGGTTTTGTTTTCTGTAATTAGTTAGGACATCAGTTTTATTTTGTAAATCTTTTATATTTATTTGAAAAAATTTACTGTTTGCAATAGCATAAATTGTTCTATATAATAAGGATGTTCTTATCACAAGCAAAAAACCCACACCCTATTTGGCACAACCTTTTTCAACTTTTGATCCTCAGAGCTGTACTACTTTGTACCTTTTTTTTTTAGTTTCGAACTTTTATATCCGGACGTCACCAGTGAGTCTTGTTTGGACGAGGCGCGTTTTTGACGTAATGAATTTTAAACCTGATGCCTTTTGTTATCTATTATTCATGTGTTTCTTTGCCAAATACGTTCTGCTATTTATTTGTATTGTAGTCCTGTATTATTATGTTGTCATTTTAATGTTATATTTAACAATGCCATCAAATGCGAGGTTTGGCATGCCACAAAACCAGGTTCAACCCACCATTTTTTCTTTAAAAATGTCCTGTACCAAGTCAGGAAAATGGCCATTGTTATATCATAGTTTGTTTCTGTGTGTGTAACATTTTTACGTTGTGTTTCCGTTGTGTCGTTTGTTTTCCCCTATTTTTGAGTGTGAATTCACATTACTATAAGACGTGTCACGGTACTTTTCTATCCCAAATTCATGTATTTGGTTTTGATGTTATATTGGTTATTCTCATCGGATTTTGTCTAATGCTTAGTCCGTTGCTGTGTGTGTTACATTTTAATGTTGTGTCGTTGTTCTCCTTTAATATTCAATGCGTTTCTTTCAGTTTTAGTTTGTTACCCCGATTTTGTTTTTTGTCCATAGATTTATGAGTTTTGAACAGCGGTATATTACTGTTGCCTTTATCTATATTAACGCAGAAATAAGTAAAAATGCGCGTCAAAATGACGAATTGAGTGAACCTTGCCTCGAAATTGATTAATTTCTCGTTAAATTGTTCACATTTTACAGAAAGAAAGGTACGGGAAGATAGATACTGACACGGAGATTGCAAAACTTGTCATTATGAGCATCTCAATTCTTGTATTTGTGTGTATGGAACGAAAAAATGGGTCATGTCAAATTAAAATACACCGGTTTTGTCATTGTTGTCTACTACACAATCACCCGGTTTCGTCTATATATATCACCCGGTTTTTTATTTCTTTTTAAAACAACAATTTATGAAATGCAACGTTAACACGGATCTGAACATCGTCTTTCGAAAGAATTTGAATATATATTTATTGTATTTAGTAAACTTGGCGTGTTAAAATTTATTTTTAACGGGCACTTTTGGACATAGGTAATTGTACATGTAGTAATACACATTTTCCTAATGAAAGGCGTGTCCATTATTTCACTGATCTTCAAACTAATTTTAAATGGAATATAAATTCTCAATAGCAAAAACTGATATCTAATTATTTTATAACATTATGATATTTTTTTTATATAGGTTTTGAGATACATCGCAATATGTGACCCCCCTTTTTTACAGAAAAAACTAAATAACGCTTAATAAACAAAATTTAAAACATCACTAAAGAGTATTCAGAATTTCAGATTTATATTACTATGAAGTGTGTAAAGTTTAATGCAATAATAATTAATCGTTTTTGAGATATGGCGCGATATGTTAAAAAACACACTCCTGTTTTACTTACAAAGTCCTGTAACTCAAAAAGATTTAATTTGATTTTTACTAAAAGGTTTACAGATCGTTTGATCATTATAAGAAATAACTTTCTTAAGTTTCATAAACAATAGATAAGCTGTTTTCAAGTTACGGTGCGACATGTTTACGCTGGACAGAAGGATAGACGGACAAACAGAATGACTGATAGATGGAGGAACGGGCGGATGGATGGGAGGACAGACGGATGTATATAATAAAACATCCTGTCAAAATTGTGAAGGGCGTGTAAAAACGCAAAGAAACGGAAAAAAAACAACTCTTAACTAAAGGTCAATATATTTTATAAGGATATCGGCCAAGTCGATTTATTTGTATATCTTGACTTCCTAAATCATTTTTGCTATATGTTTGAAAATAATTGATAGAAATTTATAAAAATAACTTCAAATTCGTCATGTAAGGGCAATGCAATAACTCCTTGAAGAATTAATTTGAGAATTTTATAGTAAATGGACAAATGGTAGAGCTCATCATTTTGAGAATAATTATCTGGCCCTTTCGAGTTTTCGGCTGTTTTTAAAATAGTTGACATCATGCACTTGCATGTCCCCCTATGTTTATTTCTTAGCCATCTTGGTTGACAAGCGGGGTCACAGTAAACTTTTTAAAACTAGATACCCTAATTATAATCTAAAAAGACATATAATTTTAGATAATGTTTCTTAAATGCAGCCTAAGAATTTTAGATGTGAAAAAATATGTAAAAAATTGAGTGCCAAGTGATGAAAAAAAAAAATTTCCTGTTGGGTCAAGTGAGTTAAAAACAACCAAGAATTCCAAACAAAATTACACCGTTCTTGAATTAAAAAAAATATTGTCTAAAAACTGAAAATTTCAAATTTGAGGATCGAGATAAATTGATTGGACACAGCAAACAACTTCAGTGGCGTTTTTTTTTCAATACAAAAAAATAAGACATATTATTTATACTTAAGTGTACGCACTGACATGTCACCAATGCTTAAATGATCGCAATTCCATTTATTTTAAAGGTCTGTAAGATAAAAAAAAATGGTCACAGAAACTTAACCGCTTGTTTATGGAACCATTGAAGTCGATGTCTAATGAATCCTGCCAGACGGACATGAACACTTTCTAATTATTAAAACCAACAACACAAAATCCTTAACATTTACCAATTAATGAAAGAAATATTAAGTTCACGGTCAGATGAATTGTCATGTGGCCTAAGGAAAAATAATATAGAAATGAGGTCAAGGGCAATGGATAACGACATTTTTTTTTTGAATGGCTCTAATCGGCCTCCATACAATGGACACATGACAAATAGGGGAAACATCGTTAGAACTGTGTTCCAAACTTGTATATGTTCCAGTCAAAACTTCTAACTTTTGACATATGCAGCTTTACACAAATGCATGTAGTTCAAAACGTTATGAATTCGAATCACTTGGTCTTGCTTGTTTAAAAATATCAATGAGAATGTTTATAATAAACATAATTAAACTCACATAATCCGATTTCGCGGGTGTCCCTGTTTTCTTATTTCTTACAATATTTGAATTCGGTATACACTTTATAAGATGAGTGGCGAATCTAGAAGACGTATAGGTTGTATGCCCCCGACCCCACCTTTGATTGACAAAACTATATTGATTCATGTATTTAACGATTTTTTGTTAAAGCAAATACTAGTGAAAATATTGTTCGACTCGCTACGCTCGGCGGTATGTAAAAGCTGTTCGAATTACGTCCACTTTGAAATAAACTGAATCCGTTTGTCCGTATTATTTGTCAAAATATATTGACCAACGTCAGTGTACGATCATCATAACACAATGGCGACAGTACAGACCCGTTTTTTATGGTAATTTTAACCATGGAAGTAATATTTAAATATAACTTCCATGGGTTAAAAAATATCTATTATTGAATTTTGTCGATGACCTGAGACTATTATACTAATTCAAACATAGAAGCATAGTTACAATTAGTGATAACAAAAACAAATTTAATTCATGGTAGTTGTAATCCTTTTCTTCCTATAAACATTAATTTTCTATGTCGATTATGCATGCATATACATTTGTCTTATTATCAACGTTTATCCTTAAGAAGATTTATTTTTAACGATCATAGAAAAGATTACATACATAGAATGATAAGATTACTTATAAAAGTGCTCATCCTATTATACGAGAAAATCACAAATCAATTGTGTGTTTCGATTTTTTAAGACCGTAAACTCTAATTTCAAGTTTAAACATATTTTTTCCATAATTCATATAGAAAACGCATATTTGAGATCTTTAACCTCAATTTCCGTTATAACCTTCATTTCAATCTATTTTGCTGTTAAAATTTTTAGAATGCAAAGTAAAATTAAGATTATTTGTGTTCTATTAGAGTAGTAATTCAAGTGTTTGCTTATTATTTATTTGTATCTGAGACTGATCATATAAATAATAAGCCGTTGTCCTGCGAAAGAACTTGTTTTCCAATGACCCACAAAACTCTTTTTTAACACTGAAGTTAAATTATTAATTATAAGGTAATACGATTTTATTTGACCAAACCGGTTTATGCATTGTGAAATCTATGACAAAACCGGGTGGTAAACATTGACAAAACCGGCCAATTCCATTTTGACATGACCCATTTCTTTCGTTCCTTACTAAAAAATACAAGTATTGAGATGCTCATAATGACAAGTTTTGCAATCTTCGTGTCAGTATCTATCTTCCCGTACCTTTCTTTCCGTACAATGTGAACAATTTAACGAGAAATTAAACAATTTCGAGGCAAGGTTCACTCAATTCGTCATTTTGACGTGCATTGCTACTTATTTCTCTGTTAATGTAGAACAGTTGTAGAAAATATTGCATATCACAATAGAAAATAGTTGTATATGTATATATATTCATTGTGCCCGATATAAGATACCATCGAGTCCGAATAAATTTTGCCGGTGTGGTTTAGACACAGTGTAAACGCAAATATTGAACTATCACTGTTTCCATCTTATTATCATTATCGAAGTACTGTCTACTAAGCTGATGAGAATGAGCAAGACTAACAGTTCTAGAGCCAATTTATTAACCCAGTTGAACATTGTATAAATAACATTAACGGTACTATTGTTATCACCGAGATGGGCATTTAGATATTAAGTGGTGTATCAAAAACTTTACTATGGTAAAACATTGTTTGCAATAAATGCGAATTTCGATCTTAAAAACTCTTCAGTGATGCGCAAAGAGGTTAGATATTATAAAGTACAAAAACAATACAAACGCTGAGAAGCTGCTGTAACTAAAAGGACAGAACGTTAAATCAAACCCCAAAAAGGAATCAGAGCTGTCCGCGAAGGATATACATTCCTTATCTTTAAAGTTTAACAGCAAATTCAAATTATATAATATCAGTACATATGTGAATGCCTGTACTGCATAATAACACCGAAGTAAAAGCTAATAGCCTACTACGAGGAGAGGTATATGTGTCAACTCAGTGATATATATAACATTTACAGTACCAATTTCATGGCTACAGATTTTCCCTTTCGACAATAAAGTATCTTCAGTGATTTCAAAATAAATCTTAAATTGATCAACGAAAAATCAAGAGAGATATCATTTGATGTCATAAATGATGTTAGTATCGAACTACTGACGACTATAGATAAATGGCAATTGAAAGCACGTATTTTAACAACTGTTTTTCTTTTTAAAATTTATTCAGGATAAAATTGATTTACGGAATCGATTTCCTCTATGAAAAGCTCTGATGCTTTGTCCTATCTTGATTTTACTAAAGTCATGTTTTGTTCAGTCATCTTCCAAACGCTTATATCATAATTTGTATATTTGTTACATGTGGCAACGAACATAACTTGAGAGATTTAGTTGTCGAAATACTCTTCTGTTGCACTAAAATTGTTATCGAAAAGGTTTGTTCACTAAATATGTCAATTTTAAAAACTTAACATAAAATTATCTTATTATGAACACTAGACATGAAAAAAGATATACTGTTATAGTATATGTATGATTTCAACTCCTATTATATTGTCAGTAGTCTTACATTATTTATAACATACAATGATAGCTTTCCTTTTTTCCGTTGATGAAATTAGGAATCATTTTGAAACATGGAAGGGACATTAATTGTTCAAACGTCCATCTTGTACATTTAATGCTATGATGAAAACTGGGTATATGCCTCTGTTGATGGTTTGTGAGTCCCTTTCTGTTTCACCAGCAAGCACAGTAGCAAGTACTTAGTACTTCAGAACTAGGAAGAACAAACAGTTATGGTATATTTAAATTTGGTATTGTTCAATTTAAAAAATAATTTTAGATAATGGAATATATCTCCCAAATTTATAGCAATGAATCTGTTTCCAGGTTTAAACCTTTTTGGTTTCATTAGTAAGACCTTAAATTTGTGTACTGTTTATCTTCAATCCAAGGTTTCAATTTTCGAAGGCCTTCGATTGATTGATTCGCCATTACTTTTTACTCCTGTTTTAGTCAATCATGCCTTAAAAAGTTTTCTTTTTACTGATGAATGTACACTTGACACTCACTTCATACGCACTAAATATATGAAGCGTTTATTTTTCATTCGTAGCACTGTGTCATAGCAGTGGTTGGTGGGTTGCTAGTTCATTAATCGGTATTGACATACTTTTCGTAAACTCTGCATCGTAAATTAAGATCAAAATCAGTAACATTTAAAATGTCGGTAACAATACCAAATAGACATTTTTTCTGTTTGAAGACTGGATTGAAGTTTGACTAATGATTGGTCATATGAATCCTCTCTTATTTAAGTATTCACACATCCTAGGCTTTCATACCTTTTGGGATAAGCGTTTGTGTTGAAAGTTAATACAAAATGGAGCCTTGGAAGCGTACAATTAAAAATTCTGTATTCATTATAACTAACTAATGAAACGATTATTTCGGACTGTTTCAAAACTAACATATAGCATATTTTTTTTTTCAAATAAAAGCAAAAAAAGACAAATACTTAAATTTGAACAGACTTTAAAATAAATATAGGAAAAAGTACGCTTTAAAAAAAAAATTTGTGTCCTGAGGGTGCGAAACACGTCAATCGATACTTTCAATTATCGAACTTAAATAAATTGGATCATATTTCCTTTATTTTGTGACTCTGACGTCAATTTTAACTTTTCAACCATTTCTGTCTGACACATAATATTTACACATGCGAGGGATGAAAATATTTATATAGTTAAATATATTTTTACATAACGAATGACTCAACATCTTTGAAGGTGCGAGAAAAAAAAACCCGAAAGCAGGTACCGTCGTTGATTATTATATTGACATACATACGTTATACAATAAAATTTAAAGCGTAAAATAAAATGTTGTTGATCATAATTATGATAATAAAGATAATAAAACTAATTTTTATAATAAAAAGAGACGAAAAACTTCTTGCACTATATTGTTCTGTGGTTTTATGCAATAACATGCTGCTTAATTGGAATACATATAATATTGCCTTCAAAAGAGGAAGAGATCTAGATTCACGACTAGTTTATAGTATTTTAAATAAATCCTCAAATTGTATTATTATACCTAACAAATATTTTAAACAATTCTATTGGGTGAAACGTTATCACGTGACATGGAATAATTCAGTTGTTTTCATTCAATTGCAAGGAAGGACGAATAACCCTGAAAATTTCCAACAGCGGTGAATAACCCTATAATTCACCGGCGAATAACCTTTTGAGTTTGTTGATCTATTCTTGAGTTATCTCCCATGAAAATGACGTCACAGACGTAAATAAACAAAATGGCAGCGTTCACTTACAATAGAAGCCCATCGAGAGACGAGGAAAAAAGGCATTGAATAGAGTGATGATATCTCTATCAAAGTAACGGTCCTTTTCAGGGCCATTAATATTTTACAAAAAGATTCTACCTTTGTTGTACATTCGAGAAATTATAGAACCCAAATGTATTTTCAAACATCAGCTTGTCATTGTTATGTAAAGTTTAAAGAATATAGAAAGAATATAGAATACAGAATAAATGTTCGAAAGGCCTTTCCCCGGTTAGTTCGGTATAATAAAACAATTGTGGCCCCTTAGAATCGATGAATATCCAAAATTTCAACCCTAAAAAGTTATTTCACTTCGGGCTGCGCCCTCATTGACATAACCTTCTCGTGTTGACAATTTTTGATATTAACCTTTTCAACGGGTCATAATTGTATAATATAATACACTTGAAAAATATATATGATCTTTAAAAAGAAGCAAAGTTGCTTTTAAAAATCTGTTTTGCAGTATACACAAAATGCTCTTTTTGGTCAACACCTAAAGATTGCGATGCTCTGCAATTGAATAATTGTTTTAATGTAAATACGGTGATGAAGTACTAATACTAAGGTTGTTGTATTGCTAAGTGGATAAAATATTTAGAATATAATCAGGTCGTAGTTGTGTTCTTTTTTTTTCTCTTATATAAAGTTTATGTTTTACCTTTCACTGAATCAGTGAAAAAGAAGATGTGGTATGATTGACAATAAGACAATGTTAACTCTTCACAAGAGACCAAACGACACAGAAATTACCAACTTAATGTCACCGTACGGTATTCAATATTGAGCAAAGCTCAAACCGTATAATCAGCTATAAAAAGCTCCGACATTACAAATGTAAAACAATTCAAACGGTTAAACCAACTACCTATTTATGCACCTAATATGAACGAAAAACAAACGTATAACGCAGCAACAAACGATGACCACTGAATTACAGGCTACTGGCTTGGGACAGGCTCAACCCTAGGAATATCTACAACCTGTCGATAAACCATGTTGCCGAAACGTACATACATATTTATATGAAGGAGACAATTTACATCTCCAACTATTTTGTCACATGTCTAATACGTATATCTAGCAGACTTACCTTTCTAAGTCTGTTTAATACTTGGAAGTTTGTTATTAAAACTAAATGAGTTATTTTTTTTCCGATTGAGTTCCGGAGCACCTGAGATCACCCCTAGTTTTTTGGTGGGGTTCGTGTTGTTTATTCTTTAGTTTTCTATGTTGTGTCGTGTGTGCTGTTGTTTGTTTGTCTTTTTCATTTTTAGCCATGGCGTTGTGAGTTTGTTTTAGATTTATGAGTTTGACTGTCCCTTTGGTATCTTTCGTCCCTCTTTTATAACCTTTAAATACTTGTTAATGGTGGTACCCCATTAGACAATATGAACAACTCTCAGCTCAACATTGTCAATTTTAGTAGTCTACCACAGATTCTTACCATTCATTACAACTTCTCTATATTCAAGATTCGGTTGGAAATGTGAAATTGTTATTTTCATTTTTTTTACTTTCGTAAAATTTAGAAAATATGAATCAAATGTTATCATTCCAGAAGTCGATGGTGGGGTAAACATAAGGCACTTAAGATATGCCTTTTTGGGGGTGAACATACGATCAAATGGCTTTTAAAGGTTCGATGGTTCATATAAAATCAAACATAAGTAAAGATAACTTCTAACCATTCACCCATCTCTATATAATAGCGTCGCTATGTAAACTTAATTTGGGTCGATAGAAACAAAATCTTACGAACGTTCAGCTTAAAATGAAATACAGTTTACAATTTACAGTTTCTCCGAAATAGGAGTTTGAGGTTAGCGAATTTTTTGTCGACCATGTTTTGATTATTTCTAAATTGGCGGATTTTTGGATAGAATCATCAAAAACAGTAATGATATTTTGCATAATACATTTTTATGTCAACAGGTTAATGATTGTTGTCGTATATTGCAATCGAAAGTTTATCCAATCTGCTTTTAAATTGGTCCGAATTTTTCCTTCGCGGTTCTGTATATTGTCTTTAAACGTATAATATATTATGACCTAGATCATTATTTAAGTATTGATTGGAATTAAAAAAAGATTGTGATACGATAAGTTAAAGCTGAAGATGATTTGGTACTATAGGTTTTCTAAGTAATCAGCAAGCATGAATAAGTTAACAAGAAAAAAAGTGCAAACAGAGAAACATTCCTAATTAAATATAAATATATAAAAAACAAACTATAACAATAGAATCGAAAGCTTAGCCATTTCAACTCTACAGCATTTATGTTGTTCACGTACTGTTAATTATCGGTTGCTTTTTTACCGACACTGTTGGTCATATCTTCTGACTTTGTGGTATTTAAAATTGCTTTGACGTAATATTTAACCCTGAGAAAAGTCTAAATGATTCATTTTAATTTTTGACGATTAGATTTTAATGTGCATTATACTTAAATACATGTACTCTAAATATGATGATTGTTCATTTTGCGTAATGTACTTTTATGTATCAATTGTGTTTATGATAAATTTCCTAAAGTTCGATTACATGATATGCGAGAATAATCATATTTTTAACATTAAAATAGACGCAAAAAGTCACAACCAATGTTGACAAGTTTGCCAATTCATTAAAATTGCATACATGAATTGTCATTCGGGTTAATACTTTTGATTTACTTTTCTTAGAATGTGGCCATTATGATAAATCCTTCCAATTATAAACCTTTTAACATTATAGAACAGGAAAAAAACCCAAACATTATTACGAACTCGATGACAAATTCGAAATAAAATTTTAACTACATTTTTAAAATATTTGTTAATTATAACAATATAAAAACTGAAGCTAACTGAATAATTTGCATTGCTATATATGTTGGACAATTTATGGTTCTACACTTGGTAGATATCATTATGTACTTATATTAAAGGATAGCATATATACATGCTTTTCGCAGTGAATCTGTAGTGTTATTTTTTGGTGTTTAATACGTTGATATGTATTTGTTGACACTTTGGTGTAAGAACATAATTTAGTTAAATGATTAATTTAATGCGACTGGCATACAAGTGAAAAGTTTTGCTAGCTTTAAAACCAGGTTCAGTCCGATTTTGACATTACAAAATGCCTGTACCAAGTCAGGAGTAGGACACTTTTTCATGTTGTTATCCATACGTTTAATGTTTGAGCTTTTCATTTTGCCTTTTGATTAAGGACTTTCTGTTTTGAATTTTCCTCGCAATGCAGTATTTATGTGATTACCTTTTGTTAAAAGCCTTGGACAACTTTCTAGAAACTATGAGTGCTTATAAATCAGTACTCTGTGCCTCATGTCTTTATTAAAGTTTGTTTCCCATTGTTTCGTGCCTATATAATTAGTCATGTCATTTCCAACTGATAGTTACAATGTGTTTATTTAATATATTGTGATATTGTTCCACTGTCTCAGATTAAGGGAAAATGAGAAGCTCACTAACATCAGTTTTGATTTGTTTGACATGTTTTGCATTATTTCATGTCCGAAACTTATATATATCATTTATATTCTGTTGTTGATTTATATGAATTTAGCTCCTAGTTGTATGTCTTTTAAGAACAAATAGCTTTCCAAGTATTAAGATCTATATACATATTTGGGATGAAAAATATGTTTTTTAGTTCGCTGATTCTGCTGCTTTGAACACTAAATATAAAAGTGTTACTTTCATTTGGCAATTTGATAATAATAAAAATCTCTTGATTTAGAAACGATTAAATGGTACCATCACATTCCTTGATATCTGTATCCATTTATCAACATTGAAACAAAGTTCAAAATGAAAGACTTTAACCTCATGAAAGTTATGCAAATGTTAATACTGATGTACTATAACAAAAACGGAAACAAAATGTCAATATAATTATCACTTTAATATCAAATTGGGTATATAAAACAAACCTGATGTTAAGTCTTGTCAAAATATTATACCACAGTCTTCATTCATCTTTATCATTATTTATACAGAAAATCATTTACTTACGCTATTATGTCTATTGTACTTCCGTCAATACAGAGTTTCAAATCATTTTCAAGAAGCGAAATGATAGAGGGTCAAATCATAGAATACTACAGATTGTCCGGATCCAAAATAAGATTTTTTATTGAAGAGAGAGAATCTACTAATATATTTGATGGTGACATTCTGAGTTTATGCACTGGAACAGAACGTAAAAGCCTAATTTGCCTTCAGTGAAGATGCAAAAAACTGCTCTGGTGATTTTGAAGAAACTACATGTATATTACTAACAGGAGATCTGAAAACATGCCGACTTGTCAGTTACAGCTTAAACAGAATAGAAAGAACAGTATGAACAACTGAACAACTGATGACGATGAACTAATTGATATGAGCATGCAAGGTGTCCAAGTAGAACATCACTTTTGATATGTGATTAAAGACTATAATGACTAATTGTAAATTACTTAAGGTGTATTTTCATTTTTTAAACTTGTAAAACACAACCAGTTAATTGCTTGAATGAAAATAAACAGAAATACTTTGGAATATGGTGTTCATGTTATTTAGTTTTCAGTTATATTTCGTTGGATTTGAGTTTTTTTCAATATTGTTGCTATTATATCACACTATTATGCCCAACTAAATAATCTAGCACCAATTTTGTCATTCTTTATGTACAGGCCCGACTTCAGGAGATTTAAAAGAAGTGGCTGCAGTATTTGATTAAAGTTTGTCATATGATAATTGGTAATTTTTTTTTAGAAATTAGACCTTTAGATTTCTCATGTTTGTTTTTGTTCTCCTTTTTATCAGGTTAGCGTGTTTTTATTCTGCTGACAAAACGATATGCAGTTTACTCATTGTTGAAGGATTAACGGTTACCTGTAATCGCCTTTCTCGTTTTCGTGTGAACTCTGATTGATAGTTGTATAGTTGGAAATCACACTACACACATATCCCTATCATTATATATTATCCGGAAAGTATCTTTAGAATTTTGCATCATTCTTCGTATCTTCGAAGGAATTAGAGCTGAAATATCAATATTCAATACACAGCTGCCCTATGGATTGATGTTTTTGTCTGTCGTATGTAATTGATCATATTATATGGCTAAGACTATACAAAATAAAATAGCATACGACAAGCACTGAACTCTTTAATAACGTAAAAAATAGACAACAAAAACAAAAATGATATCTATAGCTAGGAATATTTACACTTAATTTGATGATGTTGAATAGCATGTACTTAACCTACTGCAATTAAGGTAGCACAATACAAAGATTTTATAACTACAACTCCCAAGTTTTAAAATGCTGTAACTTTCTTAATAATGCTTGAAAATTTATAAAAGTGGTAGTTTTGGATATCCAACAGATTACTCTTTCAAATAAATGCAATGTTAGTATTATGCAACAATTATGTAACCAATTATAATGTTAACTGTGTCTAAAAAAAATTTCACCAAATTTCCACTTTCAAATGAAATTAGCTTCTGCATAGGTATCCCTAGAGGGTTGATTTTATTATATGTTGTTCCTATGGCCATTATCTACAAAAGGGTGTCTCAGATTTCAGATAGAATGTATAGAACAAATTTTACACCTAATTGAACATTATCTTCTTTTATGTGTTTAGGATGTTAACACTAATTAGAGATTTATGAGAGAATGGAACACCATAGAGACAATCTGAGACATCCTTTTGAAGCCCATGATGTGTTGATTAAGATTCCGTTAAAATTTTTAGTATAGTTAAAGAGATGATAGAGCTAAATTCATTCAAGTGAACTTACCTAGATTTTGCCACTAATTACATAATAATTGATTACATAATGATTGCATAATAAAAATATTGCATTCGTTTAAAAGATTAATCTTTTATCTATCTATATATACCTCTTTTATTATTTTCTATGCATTTATAAGAAAGTTACAGCATTTCAAAGGTTAGTGATTGGAAGTAAAACAATCTTTGTATTGTGCTACCTTAAATCAAAACCGCTCCAATATCAAAACGAGTTCTTATTAATGAATGACATTAGTTTATAAAAATGAAACGGAAGATACAAGATGGACAATAAAAGCTAATTCGAACCGACAAATGCATTTAAAAAACGAAAAGCCACGAACAGATAAAAACAGACGACTGCACCGTGTTCCAATATCAAGTGCTCGAAAAGGTCAACATATTTGATCTGTGTGGCTAGTATATGGTTAATTGTACTATACATTTAGAGACATTTATTGACATATTTTTCGTAAACTATGCATCGTAAAGATCAAAACCGGTAACATTTAAAATATCGGTAATACATGTAGTACCAGATTGACATATTTCTGTTCGAAGACTGGATTGAAGTTTGACTAGTGATTGGTCATATGAATCCTCTCTTATTTAAGTACTCATACATCCTAGACTTTCATACCATTTGGGTTAAGCGTTCATGTTGAAAGTAATCCAAAATGGAGCCCTGTAAGCGTACAATTAAAAATCCTATATTCATTATAACTAACTAATGAAACGATTATGTCGTACTGTTTCAAAACTAGCATATAGCATTTTTTTTTCAAATAAAAGCAAAAAAAAAAAAAATACTTAAATTTGAACAGAATTTAAAAGTACGCTTTAAAAATAATTTTGTGTCTTGAGGGTGCGAAAGACGTCAATCAATACTTTCAATTATCGAACTTAAATAAATTGGATTATATTATCTTCATTTTGTGACTCTGACGTCAATTTTAACTTTTCAACCATTTCTGTCTGACACATAATATTTACAAATGCAATGGATGAAAATATTTATATATTTTTGAATAACGAATGAAAATATTTATATATTTTTGAATAACAAATGACTCAAACATCTTCGAAGGTGCGAGAAAATAAAACCGAAAGAATTTACCGTCGTTGGTTATCATATTGACATACATACATTATGCAATGAAATTTAAAGCGTAAAATACAATGATGTTGATCATAACTATGATAATAAAGATAATAAAACTAATTTTTATGATAAAAAAAAAAGACGAAAAACTCCCTGCACTATATTGTTATGTGGTTTTATGCAATAACATGCTGCTTAATTGGAATACACCACAATATTGCCTTCAAAAGAGGAAGATATCTAGATTCTCGACTGGTTTATAGTATTTCAAATAAATCCTCACATTGTAATATAATACACTTGAAAAATATTTATGATCTTAAAAACGAAGCAGTTTCTTTTAAAAATCTGTTTCGCAGTAGACACAAAATGCTCTTTTTGGTCAACACAGAAATATTGCAATGCTTTGCAATTGAATTATTGTTTTAATGTAAATACGGTAATGAAGTACTAATACTAAGGTTGTTGTATTGCTTAGTGGATAAAATATTTAGAATATAATCAGATCCTTGTGTTTAGTTGTGTTATTTTTTTTTCTTTGTCTTATATAAAGTTTAATGTTTTTCTTTCACTGAATCAGTGAAAAAGAAGATGTGGTTTGATTGTCAATGAGACAATGTTAACTCTTCACAAGAGACCAAACGACACAGAAATTACCAACTAAATGTCACCGTACGGTTTTAAACATTGAGCAAAACTCAAACCGTATAATCATCTATAAAATGCTCTCATATTACAAATGTAAAACAATTCAAACGGGAAAACCAACTACCTTTTTATGTACCATAAATTAACGAAAAACAAACGTATAACGCAGCAACAAACGACGAACATTGAATTACAGGCTCAACCCTAGGAATACCTACAACCTGTCGATAAACCATGTTGCCGAGACTTACATACATATTATGAAGGAGACAATTTACAGCTCCAATTATTTCGTCATATGTCTAATAAGTAGATCTAGCAGACTTAACTTTCTAAGTCTGTTTAATACTTCGAAGTTTGTTATTAAAACTTTATGAGTTTTTTTTTCCGATTCAGTTTCAGCTTCTAACCTTTAAATACTTGTTAATGTTGGTACCCCATGCGACAATATGGACAACTCTCAGCTCAACATTGTCAATTTTAGTAGTCTTCCCCTGATTTTTACCATTCATTACAACTTCTCCCTATTCAAGATTCGGTTGGAAATGTGAAATCGATATTCGTAAAATTTAGAAAATATGAATCAAATGTTATCATTCCAGATTGCGATGGTGGGGTAAACATAAATGACCTTAAGAGATGCCTTGTTGGGGTGAACATACGATCAAATGGCTTTTAAAGGTTCGATGGTTCATTTAAAATCAAACGATCTTTACAATAAAGAGCACAGGAAGATTTATTGTACGCCATTTGAACAGTTACCGAACGATATAAAAATAAGTAAAGATAACTTCAAACCATTCACACATCTCTATATAATGGAAGAAACAAACAAAGTTTCCGTTTAGATTTGATGACAAATAAAATCTACAGAAGGATTTTGACAAGTACGTTCAATGGTTTTAATTCAACACTATGTACTCTTAATCATTGACACTAATGTAACTTAAAAAAAAAGATATATAAATCAATCAAGGAAAAGCTCGATTTTTTTGTCTTACAATATAAACAAGAATGTAACATTTTGAGCCTCAACATCTTCTTTCTGTCAACATTGAAATTATTCGATATAAAGGTATAAATATGTCTTGTGATTATGTTTGACATCGTGAGTATACATCAGAAACTGTTAAGTTGTTAATGACGATTAAACAGTTTCGCAGACATTTTCATTTATGTCAATTAATTCATTTTAAGCAAACATATTTATTAAATTGAATTAATTTTGATATGCTACGTTAGAATGAAAATAACTATGTCGTATTTTTAGCTTGGCCTTCGTAAAATTTGATTTTACTGTCTAAAATATATATTTATCTAGCTCCACTACGTGTCGCTATGTAAATTTGATTTCGGTCGATAAAAACAAAATCTTACGAAAGCGCAGCTTAAGATGAAATACAGCAATTTACAGTTTCTCCGAAATAGGAGTTTGAGTTTGGCGAATTTTTTGTCAACCATGTTTTGATTATTTTCTAAATTGGCGGATTTTTGAATATAATCATCAATAACAGTAATGATATTTTGCATAATATAATTTTATGTCAACAGGTTAATGAATGTTGTCGTAAATTGCAATCGAAAGTTTATCCAATCTGCTTTTTAATTGGTCCGAATTTTTCCTTTGCAGTTCTGTATATTGTCTTTAAACGTATACTATATTATGACCTAGATCATTATTTAAGTATTGATTGGAATTCAAAAAAGATTGTGGTACGATAATTTAAAGCTGAAGATGATTTGGTACTTTATGTTTTCTAAGTAATCAGCAAACAGGAATAATGTAACAAGAAAAAAAGTACAAACAGAGAAACATTACTAATCAAATATATATATATATATATAAAACTATAACAATAGAATCGAAAGCTTAGCCATTTCAACTCTACAGCATTTATGCTGTTCACGTACTGCTAATTATCGGTTGCTTTTTTACCGACACTCTTGGTCATATCTTCTGACTTTGTAGTATTTAAAATTGCTTTGACGTAATATTTGACCCTAAGAAAAAGTCAAAATGATTCATTTTGAATTTTTGACAATTAGATTTTAATGAGGTTACTACTTTGGATTCACTTTTCTTAGAATAAGGCCATTATGATAAATCCTTCCAAATTATAAACCTTTTAACATTATAGAACAGGAAAAAAAAACATTATTACGAACTTGATAACAAATTCGAAATAAAATTCTAACTACATTTTTCAAATATTTGTTAATTATAACAATATATAAACTAGAAGCTAACTGAATAATTTGCATTGCTATATATGTTGGACAATTTATGGTTCTACACTCTATATTAAAGGATAACATATATACATGCTTTTCGCAGTGTATCTGTGGTGTTATTTTTTGGTGTTTAATACGTTGATATGTATTTTTTGACACTTTGGTGTAAGAGAACATAATTTATTTACATGATTAAGTATTTAATGCGACTGCCATACAAGTGAACAGTTTTGCTAGCTTTAAAACTAGGTTCAGTCCGATTTTGACATTATAAAATGCCTGTACCAAGTCAAGAGTGTGACACTTTTTCATGTTGTTATCCATACGTTTGATGTTTGAGCTTTTCATTTTGCGTTTTGATAAAAGACTTTCCGTTTTGAATTTTCCTCGGAATACATGTGATTACCTTTTGTTAAAAGTCTTGGACAACTTTTTAGAAACTATGAGTGCTTATAAATCAGTACTCTGTGCCTCATGTCTTTATTAAAGTTTGTTTCCCATTGTTTCGTGCCTATATAATTAGTCATGTCATTTCAAACTGATAGTGACAATGTATTTATTTAATATATTGTGCTATTGTTCCACTGTCACAGATTAAGGGAAGGTGAGAAGCTCATTTACATTAGTTTGGATTTATTTGACATGTTTTGCATTATTTCAACGTCCGAACCTTATCTAACTATAGCAAGTTGGTTTTATTTGTTACTAAAGTTCGTGCAATGCACTATGAAAGTCAAATTCATTGATATTCTGTTGTTAATTTATATGAATTTAGCTCCTAGTTGTATGTCTTTTAAGAACAAATAGCTTTCCAAGTATTAAGATCTATATACATATTTGGGATGGAAAACATGTTTTTAGTTCGCTGATCCCGCTGCTTTGA